>NC_139519.1:18969327-19070973 GCF_947247035.1 Vipera ursinii | reverse complement strand
AAGAGGAGGAAGAGGAGGAGAAGGAGAAGAGGAGGAGAAGAAGGAGAAGGAGAAGGAGTAGGAAGAGTAAGTAGGAGAGGAGGAGGAAGAGGAGAAGGAGAAGGAAAAGGAAAAGGAGGAGGAGGAAGAGGAGGAGAAGAAGAAGAAGAAGAAGAAGAAGAAGAAGAAGAAGAAGAAGAAGAAGAAGAAGAAGAAGAAGAAGAAGAAGAAGAAGAAGAAGAAGAAGAAGAAGAAACACACCAGCTCCAAACGTCTGGCCCCTCGCTTGAGGCCATAATTAATTTGAGATTTATTTTTATTGGAGGACCTCGTCTAGTCTGACCTTAGCTAAACAAGACTCCAGCTAGACCCTTGATGTGCTTGAATGAAACGGAATATTTCTCTCTAACTTTTCTTCAGGCATCCAGGCCTGCTTTGAATTTATTCTTCAGACTTCATATATTGGAGATTTGAAGGAAACATTTAAAGCTTTTCTCTGTTCTCCCCTCTCCCCCCCACACCCAGCTCCCCCATTCCAGAGTGTGTTGGAGAAGCGGGAGGGCAAAATCGAGGTGCTGCCCAGCTAAAAATAGAGATGAGCTGCGGTGTGTTTTCTTAAAGGTATATTTACCTATATATCCCCCCCCAAATGGGACTTTTAGAAGGTCAGCAGAATTACTGAATTAACTGAAAGGATTTGATTACTTAGAGTCTGGAGTCTGGAAAAACAAGAGCCTTGTAATGTAAAAGTCTGTTCCGTAGTCTCTCTCTCTCTCTCTCTCTCTCTCTCTCTCCCCCTCCCTCTCTCCCTCTCTCTCTCCCTCCCTTTCTCTCTCCCTCTCTCTCTCTGCCTCTCATTTTCTTTCTAACAACTTCAGCATGGTGAATTTTCCAGGAGAAATAAAAACCCCTTCCCCTATTATCTTTAAACCAGATCGGGAAAACAATGTGCGGTAGTTATCGCCACCATAATGAAGAACAAGATAAAATTTGTTCTAGGAAAAGATAACCTATTACTGTATTTTAAAGCCATCTTGCAGATTCTTTTAGATGGTGGTAAGAACTAAATACTGGGAGATTGGAATGCACATGGGGAGATAAAGTAATTTCCCCACCTACCTACATGCCTATATGTAGATAGTGTAAATGCCATTGAAGTCCAGAGGTATTCCAAACAGAGAAGGAAGGAAGGAAGGAAGGAAGGAAGGAAGGAAGGAAGGAAGGAAGGAAGGAAGGAAGGAAGGAAGGAAGGAAGGAAAAACTGTTTAGAAACAGCTCAGGAATAAAGAGAATAAGAATGTTTAGCTTACCCTGCCAAATAGCTTAAGTCTTTCCATTAGCAGAACCAGCTGTGTTGATAAGACATCACAGTTTGTGCAGGACTCTCATTGAAGAAGCTTGCATAATTTAAAGAGGAAAAAAACCCTTCTTTTTGTCAGGATCAGAATTCGGAGGGGAGAGAGTGGTGGTCTCAAGCCAAGAGGAATCAAAGCAGAGGCAGAATAAAAACTGATTTCCCCTTTTCTCCTTCCTTCCTTCCTTCCTTCCATTTTTCTTCCCCCCCCCCCAGAATGTTTGCAATGTGTTTTCATCCCATCTCTTCTTTTAAATGAAGTTTGAAGCCACAGGATAGCAACCCAAGATTTATCAATACTGAATCTTGGAGCAATATTTTTTCCCCTCTCTAGTATAATTAGCACATATTTGAGTCATATATTTTCTAAAGAGCCAGAGATCACTTCCCAGAGGCGTAGTAGTTCGTGTGTCAGGCTGATGAACGTTGTTTCAGCCTATCTTCCTTCTGTTCTAAATCCACCATTCCTTTCCCTACCATGTTGGTTTTCACCATTATCACTTTTTAGGCTTCAAATGGGTCATTCCATCCACAAGGAGGTGCTTTCAATAGTACCTTGCAGGGGGAAAAAAATCCCCCTTTCCCCCAAAGGTGATTTTTTTTAGGAGGCAACTGGACTTCATTGTTTTTCTTTTTGAAGATGTTTAGCTTTGGTTGGATGTTGGGGAATGGAAGGATTTATACTCCTTGCAGACAGCTGGTCATTTGCATTCTTTTTAGAGAGTTGTTGAGGCCACCTGGAGGTTTATTTGTGTCCTCAGGATGAGAAGCAAAACGTCTTCGGAGAAAAAAACAAGGAAGTCCAGTTGCCTTCTGGAAAAGTACTTTGGGGATAACTATGACCTGGACGACTGAGAATCTCCATAGACATTTAGCTATGCATTTTGGGATGAACACCTTTCAGAGCCGAAGACATTCCTTGGATGAGAAGTGAAACATCTTCAAAAAACAACAACAAGGAAGTCCATTTGACGCCTGAAAAAGCACCTGTGGGACAAACCCTGACCTGATTGGCTGAGAATCTCCACAGACATCCCCCTTTCTCTTTCTCCTATCAAGTTGCAACCAAAAGAACGGGGCTTCAACATTCGTGGTTGTTCGTTTGCACTTACTAACTTGAAAGAAAGCCAGGGTTTCTTTGTTAGCGTCCTTCTTTCACCTCTGATGGACTGAAGCCCCTCAGGTTTCCCACGTTTCCAAATGAAACCTCCATGGAAGAATTCACAAGGCGTTTTTCCACACTGGGAATGGTGAGCAGCCAAGGAGAAAAAAAAAAGCAAGACCGGCAACAGAAAATAAATACCACCACCAGCAAGAGATCTCTTGGACACTTTATTTTATTTATTTTTATTTTATTTATTTTAATCCCATTTATATCCCGCCCTTCTCCGAAGACTCAGGGCGGCTTACAAGCTTAGCAGTAGCCTTCATTCTATGTATATGCCTGCTTATTAGGGCTTTCACACACACCCCCAAGCGGCATTATTACAAAGTCAGCTTAATTGCCCCCAACAATCTGGGTCCTCATTTTACCTACCTGGGAAGGATGGAAGGCTGAGTCAACCTTGAGCCTGGTGGGACTCGAACCTGCAATAATTGCAGGCAGCTGGTGTTACTTAAGGAGGCCTTAGCCCACTGCTCCACCAAGGCTCTTTTTTAAATGGTGGTGTCAGCCCAAATACAATCCTTCACCTCAGAGAAAAGTGACATAAATCCTGAAGCTCCATGAAACAATTGAAAAAAAAGAACCACCTGTTCGTAGAGAGAAGAAAGCTTCTCAAAAACATGTAAGGCAAGACCAATGTTGCCTGGGAGTGGATGATTAGACCTCAATGTTGCTGTACATTGATGTCGGATTGGCAGCTCTCACGAGACACGTAGAGTGATGGGAAATATCCATGGAGATTCTCAGCCATCCAGGTCAAATTGTCTGAAAGGTGCTTTTTTCAGAAGGCAACTGGACTGTTTTTTATTCCTTGAGGAAGAAGAAGAAGAAGAATTTTTGCTTCTCATCCAAGAAGCTTCATTGGGAGATGGGAACGTTTATGGTCAAACAGTCAGGAGATGTTGGGGCGTAGCCTGATGCATTCTGAGTTAACTTTCCTCACTGGCCTTGCTTTTGACTCAGTATTCAGATGAATTCACATTAAAATATCTTAGACCCAAGGTTTTGCTTTTGGCTGGAATTGCTTGCACTTATGGGTCTCAAGTACCTCGAGCGGGGATGCCCAGTTGCAACACTTCAAACCTATGGAACCTTGGAGGTCTTCTACTCCAATACCCTGAGATGCTTCAACTTGGAGGCAAGTGGCTTCTTTAGATGCACTCAGGAGAAGCAGAAGACCATGGAAGCTCCAGAGAACATTCCATTACCCTGATCTAATGCTCCTTGCTTTGTGGCTCTGCTTCTGTGGGTGATTTCACCAAATAGCTTTTGAATCCAACCTTCCCTGTGAAGATTTGCACAATACAAATAGGCTCTAGATTTTAGATTGCCAATGTAGATTTTAAGACATTTGGCTACTTGTTCCAAGACTTACGTGCAACTGAATACAAGGGGATGAGATTCCCCTTATAAATTCACCTTACTCATGTTTGATGTGTTTTGTTTTTGCTAGAGATGGGATTTTTGCTTTTATGGAACCAACCTCACTGTATTAGTGAGATGGGCAGCACAGAAATCAATCAATCAATCAATCAATCAATCAATCAATCAATCAATCAATATCAAATCCAGCTTTTGAAAACGGGTTGTCTTTAGAACATGTTTTCCATTTGGGCATCCAAACTTAAATACTTCACGATTTCAGTGGGGTCAAAACAGTAGCCTTAATGATGCAGTGGTGCATAAAAACAGGCAGTGCTTCAGTTGTATTGTGCTAATGGTTCTTTTGATATTTTGCACTTCGGTTTGCAGATTTCTTGTTTTGCTCAGAAAAATGGAAGATTCCAAAGCAACAGTGGCTTGTAGTGATGGGAGAACTGTGACTTGACAGGTGCTGCTGAGCTACAAATCCCGGCCTCCTTCTTCATTGTTTATGCTTCTTAGAATTGTGGAGCGCTTAAAAAAAAATACTGTATAAGTTGCCCAACCTGGTTTGAAATCTGAGCAAATCAAGGAATGTAGGGGAAGTAGGAAAGGGGTTTGCTTTAAGAGCCTCCAGGAATGGAAAAGAAAAATACAAAAAATGTTTTTTTCCAAATTGTTGACCAACTGACAATAAAATAATTGCACTGAAAGCTCTTCCTTTTAAGGCATTCGTGAAACAAGACCGTCATTGGCAAAGTGATGTAGAATTAGACATTTTTCTCTGTCAGCCATTGATCATTTGTGACACTGTAGAATAAAAGTCAGAAAAATTTGACTCTTTATTTGTCAAGAATATTAATGTTTTCCTGCCTGGTGAAAATGTTACTCATTTTTGCCACCAACAATTCGCATTTTTATTTTAAGCATGTTAAAACTTTTTTCTTCTCCAGCCTCCTAGTCAGGGCAATGCAAAGAACAAACTAAATATTGTTTTCATTCACCACAGTTCCGTTTTCTTTATGAATATGCTTCTTTGTATAACAGCAAAAACTTTATGCCTCTATGAAAGTCTATTTTTTTTAAAAAAAAGAAAACCCAAGACATTATTCTATGAACTACAACTTCTTTCTCAGCTTATTAACGTGGGGCAGAAATCCTTTCCCTCGCTTGGTGAAACCACACAGAGAAACCTAACATAGATATTTTCCCCCCTAAAAGATGAACGTGCCATCAAATAGGATAGTGTGTTTAAGTGGTAGTGTCTATATGTGAATTAGCGAGGATATTATTTATCATTTCCCACCCCACCCCTTCTATATATAGTCCGACATTGGCAGGGCTTTATTTCATCCATTGCCACAACTCTTTCCCCATTATTTGCTTGTTTATTTATCTATCAAATGTATATGGGCACCCATTCTACACAAGTGATTCTGGATGACATACAACTGTCATCTGTCTTTCTGTCTGCCAAGTTCAGAGATCCCCAAGGACCCTTCATTTCAATTCTGAGCTATAAATATTCTCCATTATCAATATACAGTAGACAGTACATAAGCTAAGATCCTATGGGACCACCAGATCCAGGCAGCTATGGTGGCCATTCAATCAGGCATCATGATAGTAGACAAGGACCAGAAGACAGTGGTAGTGATAGATTTAGTGGTGCCAAGTGACAGCAATATGAAGAAAGACTATGAGAAGCTCGAGAAATACCAGGCCCTGAAGGAGGAACTGGAGAGGATGTGAAAGTTAAGGCTGAAGTGATGCTAGTGATGGTAAGAACATTTGGGGCTGTGTGTTCTTAGCTGGGAGAATGGCTCCAACAGATCCTAGGAGAAACATCCGAGCTGTCTGTCAAGAAGATGCAATGCTGAGAACAGCTAAGATCTTGCACAGAAGCTTCAGAGGATCTGAGATTGAGGAAGATACATTCCACTTAAAAGGGTGACAAGGGAATTATTTTTTATAGCACAAAGCACAAGACAAACTGAATGTTAATCACAGTTACAGCAATAGAAATAGCATAGACTTATATAGCACTTCATAGTGCTTTACAGCAGGGGTCCCCAACCTTGGCCACTTTATGACTGGCTGGCTGAAGAATTCTGGGAGTTGAAGCCCACAAGTGCAAAAGTGGCCAAGGTTGGGGACCTCTGCTTTACAGCACTCTCTGAGAGGTTTACAATGTCACCATATTGCCCCCAACAATCTGGGCCCTCATTTTACCAACCTTGGAAGGATGGAAGGCTGAGTCAACCTTGAGCCAGTCAGGGATCGAACTCCCAGCAGTGGGCAGGGTTTGCCTGCAATACATTCTAACCACTGCACCATCATGTCTCTGTCTAAAATGGACAGAAAATGATGACACCCCCCCTCCCCGCTATTGTAGGCAATCCTCAAATCAAAATGTATGCCTCGGTTTGAATTTAGAGTAGAAGCCTTGCCTTTTCTCACCAGTACTAAAGAAGCCACAATGCTTGTGTTTCCAAATATTGAGAGAGCAAGGAGCACTTTTCCATCCCAAAATCAGGAATGTTGACAAAGCTGTGCTCAAACATGGAGGCCACCACAGCACAATCTGAACGCCACCCGTTTTTCATGAACGTTGCCACAAAAATGCCTTGAAAGCTTCCATCAGATTTTTCCAAATATTATGGTAAGAAATTTACCCGCCTACTCGAGCAGGAGAACAAGCCATGTGATTCCTTGGATCCTTGCCCATAAGCAGTTGTATTTTATCTCTGTTCATGAAGAGGTGACAACAAGCTGACCAGTTTGAAGTTCGCCTATTAATTCCCAAAGACTTCCTAAACCCTCATCCTCTTGAAGTATTTACTTTGCACTTCGACAGTATTCATATCCCATGGACCACCAGCCCGGTTTTCTTTAGAAAGATAGCAAATCACCAACAGAGATACCGCCAAATGAAGCCTTGAAAGAATAATTGTAGGCACCTAGTTTGTGGAGGTTAAGGAAAAATAGGCCAGCTTTCTTGAAGCTTGGGAGGGGGGGAACCTTAGGCCCTGTAATAATTAACACATGCTGGCTGCTTCTTTTCAGGGCAGTTACAGGAAAATGAGGTGTTTTTTCCCCTGAACTGGCAGAAGATATTCCCCAGTTTTCTTCACTTTGCGTGAAGAAATAAATACGGGAATCCACCGTAAACCATCATTGATCCAAAGGTGTTTTGAACAGCCCAGGACTTTACTGATTGGGACAATGAGAGCCAGAGTGATTTCTATAGACTTCAACAGTGCTGAAACCATTGGTGTTGTTTTCTCTTTGTTCAAATGGCCTGGATAATTTTTCCTTTTTATTAAAATATATTAAGCTGCTTTTTTTTTACTCATGCAAAAGCTTTTTCACATCTCCATCCTCCCAAGAAAAATGATCTGGGGTGGGGGGAGGGGGTTAGAGGACATATACAGTACTTGGGGTGCAGATTGTACCCTTGATTGCAGAACAGAACTATATTTATTTTTTTTTATTTTAATTCCATTTATATCCCGCCCTTCTCCAAAGACTCAGGGCGGCTTACAAGCTTAGCAGTAGCCTTCATTCTATGTATATGCCTGCTTATTAGGGCTTTCACACACACCCCAAGCGGCATTTTTACAAAGTCAGCTTATTGCTGCCCCCAACAATCTGGGTCCTCATTTTACCTACCTGGGAAGGATGGAAGGCTGAGTCAACCTTGAGCCTGGTGGGACTCGAACCTGCAATAATTGCAGGCAGCTGGTGTTACTTAAGGAGGCATTAGCCCACTGCTCCACCAAGGCTCTATATGATTTATGTATTGCTAATTTCATAAAATCACCAGCCCTGTTGCCCCAAAGGTGCTTTTTCAAGAGGCAACTGGACTTCCTTGATTTTCTTTGAAGACGTTTCGCTTCTCATCCAAGAAGCTTCTTCAATTCTGACTGAAGCTTCTTGGGTGAGAAGCGAAACGTCTTCAAAGAAAAACAAGGAAGTCCAGTTGCCTCTTGAAAAAGCACCTTTGGGACAACCATGACCTGGATGATGGAGGATCTCCATAGACACCACCTCTGTTGAGGCAAATGATCATAGAATTATGTTGCCATGTCTAAAGAGACTGCTATGCATGACATATTTATCCTAAACACTGCATATATTCCAAAAAATGTTCCTTTTCACACCATGAACATGATTGTCCTGGGTTTTTTTTTTGTATTGTCCTATCCTGATTCAAATTCTGGGGTGTCTGCTGCTTTTTGGGGTTCCATGAAGAACCAAGTAGGATGATCTCAAAGTATTGTCCAAAGACAGCTGCATAGTGACGCAAGGAATAAGACCAAATAATGACAGTGCTTCCCAATTTCAGCTTGAATGTTTTAATATCTTCCTTCCATATTGTTGACATGCTGTAGGTTGATAGGATTTAAAGAGCAAAATATTTGGAGCCAACCATTCCTTGCCTATCTTGGCTTACCAGCTAGAATCAGCTCTTAACAGCTTCAATCAGAAGCCATTTCCTCTCCTATCTGGAGATGCCCAAGGCTAAAAGTGAGAAGTTGTGCAAGCAAAGTGTGTCTGCCATTAACTCAGCTTTAGTTATTCCCAAGTTTACTTTATTTATACTTGAATTCAGGGTTTGTGCGTGCGTTCAACATTATATGAGTCATTTAGCTTCCTTTCCACTCAAATAGTGAAAACAGGCTTGGTCTGAAACAATATGTCCTTGAAACAAACAAACAAACAAACCTCTGTTGCTTATGTCTACGGATCGTGATAATATCAGGGAAATTTTCAGTCTTCATATTTTGGAATGGAGCCCATCTTATGCAACTCGCTATCCCATTAAAAATGCTGCAGATACTAAGGACTCATTCATTCTTTAATTGGGTTCAATAGGAATCGGTGTTTTGCTGTTTTCTTTTGCCATATAACTTTAGATCAACAGAAATGAAAAGCAACTTTGGAACGGTTCACAGCAGGATTCCCCAGATCTCAACATGAGTTAGGGCAGACATGTCAAACACAAGGCCCGGGGGCCAGATCCGGCCCACGAAGTGGTTTTGTGTGGCCCATGAAGCCATCCTGGAAACAGTGAGGGAACAGCCCGCACTGCCTTGGCCCTGGCCCAGAGACCCTCCTTCCGCCAGAGACCCTCAGATCTGTCCCACTCCTGCCCAGGCCCCCATAGGCACCCTTGATGCGAACGATGTAGAGCTGGCCACGCCCACCCAGTAGGCCATATGCACTCTAGCCACGCCCACCCAGTAGGCCACGCCCACCCTGGCCACACCCACCCAGCCCCCTGAGGGCAACTGCAATGCTGATGCGGCCCTCAATGAAATTGAGTTTGACACCTCTGAGTTAGGGTAACCCTCTAGTTAGTCTTGAATAAAGGCCCAGAGTTGGCATAACTTTGCCTGAAAAGATGAACTGAATTGTTTGGTTGAATAAGGCATATAGTAGGATGAGATCATGTGCCCTTAAGAAATGTAGCAAGCAGCATTTGTGATTGTCATTGCTGATATTTAAGAATAAGTGTAAAGTTTAGCAGCATTTTATTATTAGTTTCCATCTAGGATGATCAATATTTTGACATAGGTTTCTTCTACACTTATTTCTGTAGACCTGACATTAGTAGATAAGAAGATTGGGCTTGAATAAAACTGAAGAACATACAAGCTATTGTTCATCCTCTGCAAATATTTATTTCTGAGCTTGTTTTCAGGGGCAGTTGAGAACTTTTCATCTCCCCATTGCTGTCATTGGGAGTATAATACAATCTTGATGTCTTCCAGCTCCCAGTCAAGAGGTCTCCAAGCCATGATTGAAGATCAATAAGGCTTTCTCACTGAGCCTTTTATTTCTCAGGTTTCAAGACCTTCCAGCATTGTCCAAAGACATTTCTGCAGTCATGTGGCCAGCATGACTACAGATAGTCCTTGACTGAGAGTATTAATTGGGGTTTTAATTGGATTTTAATTGGGGTTTTATATTTATTCAAGGTCTAAATGTAATCATTTTAACTGTTCTTAATTTTTTGTAATTGTTGCATTGTTATTTTAAAAACCTTGTGAACCGCCCTGAGTCCTACGGGAGAAGGGCGGTATATAAGTCTAATAAAGATAAAGATAAAGACTTACAACAGTTCATTTAGGACCATTCAAAGTTGCAACAGCACTGGAAAAAGAGACGTGGCTGTTTTTCACACTTACAATTATTGCAGCATCTCCATGGTCATGTGATCAAAATTCAGACACTAGGCCACTGACTCATATTTATGACATTTGCAGTGTCCTGGGGTCACGTGGTCACCTTTTCTGACCTTCTGATAAGCAAAGTTAAGGGGAATCCAGATTTACTTAACAACCATGTAGCTAAGGAGGACCCAGATTGTTGGGGGCAATTAAGCTGACTTTGTAAAAATGCTGCTTGGGGTGTGTGTGTGAAAGCCCTAATAAGCAGGCATATACATAGAATGAAGGCTACTGCTAAGCTTGTAAGCCGCCCTGAGTCTTCGGAGAAGGGCGGGATATAAATGGAATTAAAATAAAAAAAATAATAATTTAGCAACTGCAGTGATTCACTTAACAACTGTGGCAAGAAAGTTTGTCAAATGGGGCAAAATTCACTTATCAACCGTCTCACTTAACAACATAAATTTTTGGCTCAATTGTGGTCGTACGTTGAGGACTGCCTGTATATGCCAAGGCACGCAGAATGCTGTTAGCTTCCCACTGAAGTGGTACCTATTTATCTACTTGCATTTGCATGTTTTCGAACTGCTTGGTTGGCAGGAGCTGGGACAAGTAACGGAAGCTCACACAGCACTCAGGACTTGAACCTGTGATGTCAGAAGCTGATAATATTTGGCTTCTGTTGCAGCAGATATTCTGGGTCCCTCAGGTTGCAGATTTCCAAGCTAGGAAACATCAATTTTTGCCACTTCACTAGTTTTAATCGGATGTGCAAGATATGGAATCTTTTCATACACAGATGTGGGATTCTTTCTGACTTGGAAGTAAACATCCATAGGACTGTGTTGCACTAATGGCTAAATGGTCCAGCTCAGATGGTGTGTGTGTGTGTGTGTGTGTGTGTGTCTTTGGATGTTACTGTCATTTCTGTTTATAAAGAATCCCATTGCGAAGTTCACAGACCAGCCTGACAAAGAGGAAAGAAGCAATTTTCACACAACGCATGGGTTTTATCACACCCTTCTTTAGACAAGGAAAGCAGCAGCTGCCTGCATTTAGAATTCTGATACATACTGGAGTTGATTTAAAATGTGTAATCCAGATGTTTCAGGCCTGGTTTGTTTACATTCTTGAGAAATGTTGTAGGGAAAAGGGGGAAAAAAATGTCTCTGCGTGCATGTGTACACGGGCATGCGTGCGCTAGTAAAACATAATCCTGGGTCCAAGTGTGTTTTGAAAGAACCCACATTGGTGACCAAGTTTCAATCATCTGTTTCAAATGTCTCTGTTCGTGAAAACAAATGGAAAACTCTTATGGGCCAAACAAATTCTCCTCTCCGTATTTTTCCCTCTCCAATTTAGCTGAGCATACCTCTGTTCAATTTAAGGCAGGCACACCAAGACATTCGGGTCATCCCATCTATTCAGCACTCTCTCTCTCTCCCTCCCTCTCTCTCTCTCTCTCTCCCTCTCTCTCTCTCTCTCTCCCTCCCTCCCTCCCTCCCTCCCTCCCTCCCTCTCTCTCTCTCTCCCTCTCTCTCTCTCTCTCTCTTAATATTCTGCAAACTCCCTAGAATGTGTCCAGTCTGAAGTGAAGGTCCATTGCATGCCTACTCTTCTACTTTCAAAGGCTGGCCTCAAAATCCATATCTTCTATGACAGACATGTCAAACACAAGGCCCGGGGGCCAGATCCAGCCCGCAAAGTGGTTTTGTGTGGCCCACAAAGCCATCCTGGAAACAGTGAGGGAACAGCCCCCACTGCCTTGGCCCAGAGACCCTCCTTCCGCCAGAGACCCTCAGATCTGTCCCACTCCTGCCCAGGGCCCATAGGCACCCTTGATGCGAACGATGTAGAGCTGGCCACGCCCACCCAGTAGGCCATACACACTCTAGCCACGCCCACCCAGTAGGCCACGCCCACCCTGGCCATACCCACCCGGCCCCCTGAGGGCAACAGCAATGCTGATGCGGCCCTCAATGAAATTGAGTTTGACACCTCTGTTCTATGAAATCCTTAGCTTCGCCACCAATCTTTGACACCTACTGAAAGTCAAGTTTCAGTTGTAAGCAGGCTATGCCCTGGTCAGTTTGGGGAAAATGATAATGTTAAACCTGTGCAAGAGAAACGCAGCCCAGGTTATGAAAGAATTCATGTGTTGAATAGCAGATGATTTTATGCGGGGGAAAGAATGCATGGGGAGAGAAACACCGAAGCTACTTTTTGTAAGAAAGTGCTCTGGGGGAAAGAGGCTTATAGGAAGGGCAAGTTAAGAGTCTGTATGCAGCAAAATTCAAATACTTTGGCCACCTAATGAGAAGGAAGGACTCACTGGAGAAGAGCCTAATGCTGGGAAAGGTTGAGGACAAGAGAAGAAGGGGACGACAGAGAATGAGGTGGCTGGATGGAGTCACTGAAGCAGAAGGCGTGAGCTTAAATGGACTCCAGAAGATGGTAGAGGACAGGAAGGCCTGGAGGAACGTTGTCCATGGGGTTGCGATGGGTCGGACACAACTTTGCAACTAACAACAACAACAACATACAGCAAAATGCCTGTGCTTATTATGGAAGGAGGGAGAGAAAGACTCAGGAAGAATCTGAACTACCCAGGATAAAATCAGGAGAGAAAATGAACTGGGATGAAGGGATGGAAGTCTCGAGAATATTACTCTAGCCAGCAGGAGGCATATTACGTAGAGATATGGAAAGTAATACTTTCAAACAAGGAAGGCAGGCAAAGATTCTCTGCTAACTACTGTATATCTGCATTTACTGACCCCATATTTATTTCTTATTTCAATGTATACATCCTTCCATCGCACATTCATCAATAACAGTAAAACAACACACACAAAAAAAGAACTAAGACTAAAAGCCATTTCAGTATTCACAAATCAGTAGAACCAATGCATGAGCTCAGCCTGGGAGGAAACAAAGTTCTGGGCAAATTATTTTCCAAAGTTGGGCATGACAAGACAATTGGCTGTTTTCCTTGGCCCTGCCAGCTTGCCTTTGTGTTGGACCTCATGAGCCAGGTAGACATAATTGGTGAGAGGTGGTCCCTCAGGTAACCAGGTTCCATGCCATGTATTCAATAGGTTTCTTGGGAAGACCAGCTTTGACCAGCTTTGATCTATCAGGCCAGCAATAGGCAATCCTGAGTAGGATATGTACCTCACACAACATCTGCTGTAACTCATTATTGACATGGTATCCTCCCCTCAGTGTGACTGTGGGGTCCCATGTCAAACTGTAGATCACATTGCGAGCATTTGTAAGATGAAGGTATATACTGGTACAGTTTCTGATTTTTATATATATATATAAATGCTGCTGTGCTTCAATGGTTAGATGACCTAGCCCAGGGGTAGGCAACCTTGTCTCTTTTGTGACTCATGGACTTCAACTCCCAGAGTTCCTGAGCCAGCATGGAATTCTGGGAGCTGAAGTCCACAAGTCATAAAGGAGCCAAGGTTGCCTACCCCTGACCTAGCCATTGGTATCTGGATATAGATACTTTTAACATTTGTACTTTATTGTGTTTTTTAAAATCTAGGTGAAATATTAAGATACATTGCAAGTCCATGTATGACGTACCGTAGATTAAATAGATAGATAGGTTTCTAAGTGCATGAAAAGTTGAGTTCCAGGGGCATATGTAAAAGAAACTACAAGAAGTAAGGACTTGAGGGAGAAGGTTTGTTCTCTGAGCTTGTGGGTTGGTTTCTGACCAGCTTATGAACCCCTCAGAATCCAAATCAGCCACACAGCCAACCAGAGATGCTCCCCCAGACCCTCAACCAACCCATGCAAGCCCCCCTCTCCCACAAGCAATTCACCTCCCAAGGACACTGACTGGATGTAACCTTCCCATCCCAAGACCCATCGCAAGCCTCTCACTGATGACTCACCCCTGACCCATCACAAGACCCACCACAAGACCCTCACTCGACACACCCACACCTGAAGCCCTTATAAACAGAAGAACACTGATATCCCCTAAATTCCACTGAAGATGTGACCTAGCCTGGTAACGAAATCAACCCACCAGCTTGGAGAACGTACCTCCACCTTCATCCTACACCCGAGCTACAGATATTCGCCACTATGGCAAATAAGGACTTGCTGCAGTTTGCAACCCTAACCCGCCCCAAAAGTCCCCCACTTACTGAGCAGTGGAAGAGATTACAATGTTATTACTAATCCTGTTCCCTGATTGAAAATTCAGCTTGTAGGTGCCTCCTAACATCTAAAACTTCCCTCGTTCTCCCAAAGACATTGTTCTACTATTTTAGCAGGGCCAAGAAATATAAGAAAAGGATTTGGAGAAAGGAATTTTAATTCTTAAAGTGTAGTTATACAAGCAGCAGGAAAAAAAACCCACCAGTTTTAATTCTTCAGATTTCCCCCAGGGTGAGATCCATTCCTTTAGGAAGGGCTGTATATGTAGATGGTTCTCAACTTACAGCCATTGATTTAGTGACTGTTTAAAGTTACAACAGCACTGGAACAGGTGACCTATGACCCGTTTTCACACGTACAACCATTACAGCATCCCTATGGTCATGTTATCAAAATTCAGCTCTTTGGCAACCAGCCTGGGATCACCATTTATAACCTTCCTAGCCAGCCTCTGACAAGCAAAGTCAATGGGGGAAGCTAGAGTCACTTAATGACCGTGTGATCCACCTAACAACGATGGCAAAATGCATAAAATGGGGCAAGACCCAATAATCTGCCTTGCTTAGCAGCAGACATGTTAGGCTCAATTGTGATCGCAAGTTGAGGACTATCTGTACTAAGAGGTCTTGTTGTAAGGAGGGAGACCTCTGTTTTCTCTGCTAGCAGAACCAAACCCTTCTTGATGTATAATAATAATAATAAGGTAAAGGTTCCCCCGCACGTGCCTGCTAGTCGTTTCCGACTCTAGGGGCCGGTGCTCATCTCCGTTTCAAAGCCGAAGAGCCAGCGCTTGTCCGAGGACGTCTCCGTGGTCATGTGGCCGGCATGACTAGACGCCAAAGGCACACGGCACGCTGTTACCTTCCCACCGTAGTGGTCCCTATTTTTCTACTTGCATTTTTACGTGCTTTCGAACTGCTAGGTTGGCAGAAGCTGGGATGAGTAACAGGCGCTCACTCTGTTACGCGGCACTCGGGATTCGACCCGCCAAACTGCCGACCTTCTGATCGACAAGCTCAGCGTCCTAACCCACTGAGCCACCGCGTCCCTGTATAATAATAATAATAATAATAATAATAATAATAATAATAATAATAATAATAACAACAACAACAACAATAACATCTTGTAGCATCTACTTTCTTTTAACCCATTCCTGTTCAATTTGTCAGAAGAGAATGGACTTGTAAAACAGGCTCTACAAAGAGAATTTTCAGGGCTAAAGGCGTCAGTGTGGAATCCCTGGTTTTCATTGCACAATAATCTGAGATCCATAGCCTTCCTGGCTTTGAATGCTTTCACTCAGTCCCCAGAGTAGGCAATCACTCCTTTTGTGAGATTTGTTCTGATTGGAAAGTGTAGACAGCCAGGAGGCCTCAATGACATGCAACCAATTCCAGCAGTAGAATTTACATCACCTTCGAGAATCTTTTATCCATTGTAAAACAACACCAAGAGACATTAGACGGGAATTCTCAAGGAAGCTGAGAATAAACAGGCTGAAGGGAACCTAGAAATAATTGCAAGGCAGATTCTGGTGTGACCTGCCTTCTTACACTTTTCTTATGCACATCCTCTAACATAAGTAAGAACATTTTGTCCTTGAATTCCATGGGAAAACACACACACAGAGGGATGAGAAAAAACACTTCCTTTGCATTGCATCAGTTAGATTAGCTCAGAATGCAGAATGCATGCAATACAGAAGGGAGGAGAACAGGATTTGGGGCAGGTCACAATTAAGATGGTTACAGGGAGCTCCTAAATATCTGATTCAAAGTAGATACCCGTTTAACACCTCACAAAAGAGACCCAAATAGGCTAAAATTGCCAATATTGAACAAGCTGTATTATAGATATGCATTCTCAAGATTCAAGGCCCAGACCAGTAGGATGGAAGGAGTTGATAGCTAACAGATTCTATAGATAGTCGTTCTCCATTCACCTATTGCCACAAAAGCCACACTTTTGAACAGACACAACAAACAGTCGATTGAATATATGAATATTGTAAATATTGTACATTACCTGCTTCAAGATGGTGTCATGTCTTACCTTGACGTAAGACGAAGTGTCTGGAACTGTCTGGAACATCCTGGTTTGCAACTGGATGTCTGAAAGAGCCTTCAAACCAACCTAGAATGAGTAATTAGAGATATGAACTAAAGGGATCCCCAAGTTTGAAGGTGTCCTTTTTGTAATAAGGACAAATAGATTCCAAACAATGTCATTATGTGTAAATCCAGTCATGACACCTCAAGCAGAAGGACTCTCTTGTGGATGAATCCCCACCATGTGGCTTGTTTTCATTCTTTGTGGGTTTTTTTTTAATTGTCTGTCTGGATTTTCTTGAAAGGACAAAAAGAATATGCAGGAAGAAAAGGAGGGAGAGATTTTCGCTGTGAATATTTGATTCTCCAAAACTGCCAATTAATTTGATTAAAGGCATTTACAATTAACATTGTGCAGAAATAGTCATGTATGAAGAAGGAAGCTAATGCACCTTTAATATTGTCCCTACTGAGAAGGGGATGGTGACATTGTTCTAAAAAAACGTAAGGAATTGCATTGAACATTTTCTTTCTTGTTCAGACACATTTAGGTTTTTATTTTATTTTTTTGCATCCCCTAATGTGTTGCGGATGAAATTAGAAAAAGGAAAAAAAAATGGACAATTTGCCTAAACAACCCCATTCCTACAAAATAACAATAACAACAACACATAACAAAGTACAGAC
Source organism: Vipera ursinii (assembly GCF_947247035.1). NCBI lineage: Eukaryota > Metazoa > Chordata > Lepidosauria > Squamata > Viperidae > Vipera > Vipera ursinii. The sequence continues at coordinate 19,054,017 of NC_139519.1, read as the reverse complement.
ACCGTACTTTTAAAAAAAGGGATGAAATGTTTAAATTTCAGCTTTGTTGTAGCACATATGTTTGTGTGTATGTGTTTGCGTGTGTGTGTGTGTGTGTTATATAGCCATTGGTCTAATTATGCAAAACCTTGGCCACTGGCCAGTTGAAACAAACTACTTGAATTCCCATTGTCATTAATAAGCAGAGACTGCTTAATTATCTGCCATTTAAATCACTGGCATTAAACTGTTGTTGTGTCTATATGCTCACATTGCATAATTATCAACAAGCATTAAGCAATGACGAAGCTCTCATTACCCATTATTTTTGTTTCTGGGATTATTATCCTATTATTCCTTTCTCCAATAACCATTGCTAGCAACACCAAAGGCAGCCAGAGACATTGGTGAGAGGTAATATTAATAACTTGCATTAACTATTTGAGTAAATTAAGACTGTTCCTTTGCCACTGTTCTTTGGGCCACTGAATCCCTATACAGTAGTTACAACTACTGCTGTGTTTGGTCATGTAAACACGTCTGGACGGGAGTTATCAACACTGGAAGTAACATGGCCAGTGTTATATCTGCTGTCAAAATAAATGGCTGTTTTTACAGAGTCACTTTCTCCAAAACCTAAACGTAGACGCATTAAAACTATCCAAGATCTAATCTCTAAGTGAGGGTTGTATAGTTCAGACTGCCCAAGGTTGCATGTTTTTTCTTAGAAGCAAATCCAACTTCACTGACTTATAATGAAGAGTAATGTGGTAAGAAATGGAAAAGTTGATAGGAAGAAAGCAGTGAGTCGCCCCCTCTTCTTAGCTAAAATGTGTTACAATAAATAAAGAAGGGTTTATTAGAGTTAATATTCCTTGAAAGGGAGCCAGACTGATTCCAATAGAAATTTTATGCAAAAAAATGGTGAAGAGGGATTGTTTAAAAAGCTAATAATTGGACTTGAACGCCATCCATGATTATTATTGGGAAATTCCTCTCACAAATATGCAAAAACCACCTAAATGAAAAGAGCTGAAGTTTAAGTGCTTCAAAAACTATAGGGGAATTCAATGTCTTTCTTTCTTCTCTAAGGCATGACCTTTGCCTTCTGCTTAAACTGTGACCTGTGTGTTCTTCCTATGTTTACTTAGAAGTCAGTTCCACAAAACCCAGGAAAACGTGCTTCATAGTATATAAAACATAGAACTGGGATACAATGCTTCAAACACAGACCTTTGCAAATGTAAACCAGATTAAATTCTTGTCACAGACGCAGCTTGTCTGCCCCAAATGTGCATTTCCTGTTCAGTGTAGTTAAATGAAATAAAGTTGGTTTGAAAGCCAGCCATTGGTGAGTATTTCAACTCCATCTCAGAAGTTGCCTTGGCTAGATTTGGGGCACAAAACAAATATTCCTGAAGCTCAACACAAGTGTTACTAGATGTTGCCTTGAGCTAAGTTGGAGCAAGCATCTTAATTCATTACAGTGGAGCTTGTTCGGGAATATAGAAACATGAGGCCTCTGTTTTGGCTAACATGGGGATTTGCAGTCATCCCCGAACGGTAATGTTTTAAAAATGCAGTTTTATAATTTTGCTCATCCTATTTTCTTTAACGAAAACTTTGATTTTTCCTAATGCAGCTACCACTAACCACAGTAAACACGATCTCTGAGGTCAACTACCTTGTGCATATTTCTTTAAATGATTAGCCAACCAGTTGGAACAAAAGGGCAATTATTCTCAGTTGTAGCTCTGATAAACTTCAGAGTTTCCTAGCTTGGCATCCTATAATTGTGCACAACTTCACTTTCCTTCATCTGCAGCCATCATAGTCCTCAATCAGCACTAACCAGGAATTTTGGGAGCAATTCTGTAACGCTTCTTAAAGAGGAAATCAAATTAGGGGAAAAAAGTTTTAGGATGTTCCAATTTTTATTTCTCCTGCAATTTTTGTTTTCTGAAAGAACAGAATGATACAAACTTCTTCCTTGACTTAAAGACTGTTATTCTCCACATTGATATCTCCTTTGTCTCTCTGCTAGCTAATCTTCATTCTCTCCTCACTGATCACATATATATATTTGCCAAGAACAATGTGCAACTTTGACCAAAACGAAACTATCTGTGTAAAACAATCAGAGTTGGATGGAAGTAGTAGGAACATTTCTACTCCTACCAAGCCTCACAACGTAAAAAAAAAAAATCAACTCAAGCTTTTCTCTTTCTTTGCCTTGCTGAATGTGGAAAGAACATAGAAAACTCTTACCTTTTGGAGTTTACTTCGTCTTCGGCCAGTTGGATGATTGAGTAATCCAGATCCACTGTGACAAAGGAGAAGCTGACTAAAAAATTCTTCCCCAGATCTAATAGTCCAGCAGCCACATCATCGCAAAAGATAGCCTTTCCCCCACGCTCTATCTTCAAGAACAAGATCAACTTGGAGCAGCAAGGAAGTTACTTTCCTTTCCTGTCTTAAGAAGCCTTGCAGACTGCAGCAGTTTTCACATATCCTCAGGGTTGAGGGTATGCTTTTTTTTTTTTGGACAACTCAACACAGCATCCTTTCCCCCTTTCTCGTGCCCAGACCCTCTCCCTTCCTTTTCTCTCCCTGGATTACCTCCCTCCTTCCTTTATCAATATTTCAACTGCTCCTTTGATAAATCACCCTAATATGACAACTTTGCCTGCGCCACCTCTGCTCCCCAACTCGTTTCTCTAGCTGCAGCGGCTTTCATCTTCCAGAAACCCTATGAAATTACAAGAATACACAACTTTGAGACAGAAATCCCCCCTCCTCTTCCACACACACACACACACACACACACACACACACATACACACAGCAGGCAATCCCAAAAGTGACGCTGAGTGGAGCTCAAGGACTGTTTCCAGCCCTGGGCTTCAGAAATAAACATCTCTCCGTTTTCTGCTTTTGAACCAGAACTTTGCAATTTGGGTTTTATTAACACTATCGTTACAATTTCAGGGGAAAATGTTTGGAAAGGAGGGGAACATGGAAGACAACCCAACACCCTCCCAGCGCCACACGTTCTGTGATTTCAAACTCTTCCTGTTGTAGGAGGGATGGCTGGGTTTATTTTTTTAAAAATTTCAAACTTTGGACATCCTCAGAGATCGTTCCTTCTTTGTTTTGTTTAATCCCTCCTCTTTTTTTAGCATGATGGTAGATTATTCAATGCAGTCGAATAATAATATGTATGAAACTGAACCAAAACAATCCACTGTGGAGATGAAAAGTGAAGCAGAGCACCACAGAGTAGTAATCTGCTATACATATAACCAGAGTGCTTACAATTAAGTTTGGTCCAGTGGATAAGGCATCAGGCTAGAAACCAGGAAATTATGAGTTCCAATCCTACCATAGGCATAAAAGTTGATTGGGTGACTTTGGGCCAGTCAACAGGTGATTATGAGTTCTAGTCCCACTTTAGGCATGAAAGACAACAAGGTGGCTTGACCTCTCTCTCTCTCTCTCTCTCTCTCTCTCTCTCTCTCTCTCTCTCCAACAACATCACAGGGTTGTTGTTCTGGAAGAAATATGAGGAGGAAGGAATATTAGGTATGCTCACTGCCTTGAGTTATTTTTTAAAAATAATGAAGGCAGAAGAAGAAAAAATTATTTGCTCTTACATTCTTAATGTAGATACTCAACAAGCATCTCTAGAAAGAGGTTCCTCAGCTCTTTTGTCACCCACTGCTCCACAGAGAGGACCAATATATATGGTCTGCCATCTGTTTTCACTTCTCTAAAATCCATGTTATCAGTTGATCATGACAGGTGGCACAATTTTAGATGAAGAGCACTCAGGATGATCAGGAAAGACTTTGAACAAATCAGTTGTACCTCCAATAATGCTAAGCACATTGATTTGTGCTTTAAATTGTAAGCCACCCTGAGTCTTTGAAGAAGGGCGGGATATAAGTGGGATAATAATAATAATAATAATAATAATAATAATAATAATAATAATAATAATAATAATAATAATGAGACTCCTGAAAAGAACAGTCTGCCACAAATTCACTGGTACGGTATATTTTATTAACCCTGTCTCTCCTATTCTTCTCAGGATTTCTTATAAGAAGAAGATGCGACATGAGCAAGTGAAATTTTGTCTGTGGTGTCTTCAGACCATCTAGCTCCAGATGTTTGGACTAGTTGCAGTGATCCTAACAGTGATACTTCTGTAGTAAGAGGGCGGGAAGATAAGGAAAGTTCACAAAAGGAAAGCAGTATTCTCTGATTCATATCCCAAATCAAATTCTGTGGGTGATACAATAGAACTCTCTGAAAGTATCACGTTCTCCCTTGGATGAGTTAGGTTTTTGTTCCTTTGCCCAGTGAAATGCACTTGATTATTAAAACTCACTTTAATGTGATTGATTGTTGACTATTCTGAACCCCAGTTGTGAGGACTATTTCAGGTTGGTGTTTTGTTTTTTTTTGAGGTCAATATATTTAGGTTGTTTCAGAAATGCATGGTCTTCACTTGATTTTGTAGTCATCAAATGATGGATGCATAAAACAAAACTGCTCCCAGATCTGTCTCTTAATTGGTCAATTCCAAGTAATAATTTAAATAAAAGACATAACCTAGGGTCATCTCAAAGCTCCTTCTCCCTAGCTTGTTTTTTTTAAAGAATTTGTTGCTTGATAGTTGACATTGAAAGACCATAACTGAAACATCAAAACAATCAACTTGCAGGTCAGAGACAAACTAACCAGGAGAGAAGCAACCGAGTCATATCATATCACCTCAGACCATCCCCTTGAGGTGCCCTCAAGTGGCACCTAAGATTGTGAAAAATGCTACTGGTAGAATTAATAATTGATCATAGTGCAAGTGTTAAGATGATTAGCTTGCAGGTCAGAGGAAAATAACCAGTATAGAAGCAATATAATCAACCGGAGTCTCATTATCTGCCTAATCAAGTGGTACATGAGTATGTGCAAAATGCTAAAAGCCAAACCATAGAACCCATAAACTTCTTCTGAGTAAGACATAGTTGCCGTTTCATCTTCCCTGCCACACTTGTTGCAAAACTGGTAACCCTACTATTGAGATAATTGTCAATATCAACATATACTGCTGATTATTTAAACTGTAAAGAATTAATCAAGATAAACCTAGTTGGGTGTTTTTCTTGAGTGCTAAAATAACAATGAAACAAAAGCAGAAGAACGAAAGTGCTAGGATATTATAGTCTTTTTGCTTATTTAAATTCTGAGTAAATTCTAAAATATCATCTATCTATCTATCTATCATCTATCTATCTATCTATCTATCTATCTATCTATCTATCTATCTATCTATCTATCATTTCTATAGAAAAGACATACAGAAAATAGAATAGAATAGAATAGAATAGAATAGAATAGAATAGAATAGAATAGAATAGAATAGAATAGAATAGAATAGAATTCTTTATTGGCCAAGTGTGGTTGGACAAACAAGGAATTTGTCTCCAGTGCATAAGCTCTCAGTGTACATACAAGTAATAGTGATAATCATCATCATAAACATGAAAATACATTCACCATAAATCATAAAATACAACACTTCATAAATCATAAGATGCGACACTAGGTGATAGTCATGGAATACTAGCTAAGCAAACTCCATAAAAGTTTGATATAAAGTAACAGTCTCTTTCACCATGGTTCTTTCCCTGGCCATTCCACTCTCAAGCCTAACATATTGAAACATTTTCCTCCTTAATATATATGTATAACGAGGCAGGGGTGAAAGGTCAGTTTAGGAGTCGTGTCTATATGCAATTTAGTCTCCAGCAGACAAAATTCCTGACCACTCTTAAAGAAAACAAGGCACAGCTGAGACATATATCTGGACTAAGTAAAGACATTGTGAATGTTGGCATCTTTGAGATTTCATTTGATTCTGGGCCGATTGTCATGAAAACCAATTTTTCAGGCAAAGTAAATGTTGCAGGTTTGCAAGAGGGGGGGGGGGAAGAAGAAACAAGGTTTTGCGGAGCTGTAACGTGTAACTTGCAATCTGGGATCAACCTCCCTCTCGGCTCTACCAGCCCCACCATTTTTCTCAATTGCCTCATAAGTCACTGTGGGTTTTGTGTTTGTTTTTCATTTTTTTTTCATAAGTCATTGTGGGTTTTGTGTTTGTTTTTCTTTCTTCTTCTTGTTCTTCTGTTTTTTTTTAGGATTAGGCCACAAGTAATAAAATGAAATTGCTCTTTAGAGGTCCCCGAAGGTCTTTGCAACAGTTCTTATTATGAAAATGACAACACAAAGTGAACCTAAATAATCCCACCCTAAAATGTTAGACTGACAAACTGCAATTATGGTATTAGGGAGTTATTTGATTCAGTTTTGGCTCTGTTGCTCTTGAAATCCATATTAACAAGCCACTGCTGCATAAATATGAACGGATCTAGATACAGAGGAGACATTTCCAAGCAAATTAGTATTTTTTTTTCTCCCCTTACCCACTAAACATGATATGGCTAGTTGAAATCTAAATATGTCTATTCTGCTTAGTTGAGATAACAATATTTTAATTAAGGTGGGTTTTGTTTAGATCACATTGCCAGGGGAAAAAAAAGAAAGAAGGGAGGAAGGAAGAAATACAGTATATAAATGCAACCTTGCCCTTATGATTAAAACATCCACTTTTTCCTTTTTGGACAAGGTCATTTAAATTGGCAGACTGTTGAGAAAAATTTCAAGCTGTTTTAAATAAAAAAAAATAAAAAGCAAGGAAAAAGAACCAGTTAATCTCTTTGGTGAGGGATTTTCATTTGCACGTCAGCAAACTTGTATTTGAGATAGAGCTAAAACTGACATTCCAAATCCTATTACCTAAAATCTAGAAAATGTGTTTTTTTTTAAAAAAAAATTGTGTTTGTGTGAGGGGGACAGTATTTTTTTTTAAAAAAAAATCTTTATTTTTGGGGGTACTGTTTTTCTGTCTTTGTAATAATATCACGGTTGGATCCAGATATCCCATGTGTCTAGTTTAAGTCACCTCCAGAGCTTTACTAGCCAGAAGAAAATTGCAGGCAAATTGAAACCAGCTGCAGACCCAGAAACAAAACAAAGAGAAAAGGAGAGAAAGGAGAGGAAAAAAAATCAAATCACTCCAGAAAGGCAGAAAAAGTTAACAGGAGCTTTGTTTACAGAAGAAGAAAAAAAAATCCAAATTCAGCCTGCCATCTCAATAGCTAGTTAGTAAACTCTGAGTGACTTGTAGGTAAGCAACCTTTCAACATCCCGTCAAGGGGCATCTTTGGAAAATGCCCTTGGCATCTAGAAATGAATGCCCCAACATGCTTCTTTGGAAGTAAATTTCTTAACAAATAACAGAACACATTTGTGATAGGTAGAGGAGCTACCTATGATCGTCACGAGTGGACCTCCTCACAAATTAATGTGTCACCCCGATCTATCATCTTACACTACATGTAGTCCTCAGAAGGCAAAAAGTATCCCCATTTTTTTTACTAATACAACTTATTTTTGTGTCCAGAGGTGACATGCAAGGTCACTTGGTCAAGGTCTACATCCATTGTAAGGACAGTGTAACACTGTAAGTATACTGTAAAATTCGATTAATAAGTAGACAAATAACCCACATTTTGTGATTCCCCCACCTGTCCATCTGAGCATTAGGTCTGTGACTTTATGGGTTTAATTGAACTGAATTTCCATTTCCAATTTAATTTGTCCAGAATCATTGGCCTTTAATCTCGCAGTCTTCTGAATATACCTAAGCATCTACGTGGTTTTTGAGTGCCCTCAATTATTTTCTGAAATGGTTGGCATTGGACCACTTTCCTTTTAGTAAAAAATTATAATCACTCACTCACACATACATCCATGCCTACTTACAAACATTTTGGGAATCGGTGAGGAGCTTTGAACAGTTAACATGTCTCTGGAAATTCATATCTACCATATGATTATGAGGGCTTTCCATATGTCTAACATATGGCAGAAGTACATTGAACCCAAAGCTTTCAATTGAACTCTGGATAACCTTTTCTCCATGTACACCAACTTCTCCAGAGGTAAGGATAAAAGGGCCCAGGTACGTTACCTGAAGCATAAGATTTCCTTAAGATTAGAGACATACTCAGGCTAACATTCCCTGGATTGTTACGGATTACCTTACAGTAGTATTATATCCAAGAATTATTGAAACTGATACATCAGCTGAATTCTAGGGGAAAAGGGCTTTGCGGGGGGGGGGGCGCTCTTATATAAGTACCTTCCTCTGTCTGTTTATGAGATTTTTTTGAAAGAAAATAAAGTGAAGGAAACGTGAATTTTAAGAAATATTTAAAAAAGAAGTGGAGGTATGTTTTAGTAGCAGCATCTGTATTTGATTAAAGAACATCACAGGGCCTGCAAGGCTGAGAGGGGGAGGGCGGGTAGAGATTCTTGGGGTTGTTTTAGCAAGAATTATAAGCACAAATAGGTCAATTTAAAATTCAATTTAAAGAATGAGCTATAAAAGTAACATTAAGCCTTGTTTTGCTTTCCGTATCCAAGAAATCACATTTACTACGGTCCCTGCATAAATCCTACCGGTGAGGCCGGATGAAGCCTAAATATTCCCTTGCAACATTACATGTGTAACAGCACTCAAAATCTCTTTTAGTTAACAACACGGATCGGACAGAAGACTAAACCATCATAGGGTCACCAATCTGACCCAAATTTAAATATTTATCAGGGGAGATGCCAACATTTCACTTTGCATTTAAATTCCTTGGTCCAAGTTGCTATCTCTGTTGCTTACGTAATGGCCATTGAAGCATTATAGACCATCAAGTGGTTTTGATTCCTAGCGGCCACATAGAGTGATCTTCTCCACGATAATCTATCCTAATCTGTTTCAGGTCTTTCAATAGTGCATTCTTCACCACTACAACTGAGTCCATTCACCTTGTAGCTGGTGGTTCTCTTCCCTCTCTCTCCTTCTACCTTTCCCAGCATTAGGGCCTTCTCTAGAGAGCTGGATCTCCACTTAATGTATCCCAAGTAGGATAGTTTGAGCCTGGTCATTGTACCTCAAGTGAGAACTCTGGTTTGATTTATTCTTTTCCTTCTCCTTCTCCTCTCCCTCCCTCCCTTCTGCCTTTCTTCTTCCTCTCCTGTCTCTCCCTTCCTCCTTCTCCTTCTCCTTTGCCTTCTCCTATCCCTCCCTCCCTCTTTCTTCTTCTTCTTCTCCTATCCCTCCCTTCCACCTTCCCCTTCCTCTTCCCCTTCCTCTTCTATCTCTCCATCCCTGTCTCTGACTCCTTCTCCTTTTCCTTCCCCTTCCTCTTCCCCTTCTCCTTCTCCTCTCCCTCCTATCTCTCCCTTTTTCCTTCTCCTTCTCCTTTGCCTTCTCCTATCGCTCCCTCCCTCCTTCTTCTCCTATCCCTCCCTTCCCCCTTCCCCTTCTTCTTCTCCTTCCCCTTCTCCTTCTCCTCTCCATCCCTTCTGCCATTCTTCTTCCTCTCCTATCTCTCCCTTCCTCCTTCTCCTCCTTCTCCTTTGCCTTCTCCTATCCCTCCCTCCCCTCCCTCTTTCTTCTTCTCCTATCCCTCCCTTCCCCCTTCCCCTTCCTCTTCTCCTTCCTCTTCTATCTCTCCATCTCTGTCTCTGACTCCTTCTCATTTTCCTTCCCCTCCCTCTTCCCCTTCTCCTTCTCCTCTCCCTCCCTCCCTCCCTTCTGCCTTTCTTCTTCTCCTCCTATCTCTCCCTTCCTCCTTCTCCTTCACCTGATTTAATTTTCTGTCTTTTTCTGTGTTGTTGTTGTTGTTGTGGATTTTTTTTTAAAAAACAAACACATTAGCCTTCACAAACTAATCAATCAATTAACCTCTTCCCCAGCTCCAGCTTTACAGTTCTGCTTTACAGAAGAATGAGCTTCGTGCTCTGAGTCAGACATTCCTAGTGGGCTTGTTGCCCTTCCAGTGCAGGAGCTGGAATTCCCGCTCTTATCTCCACCCAACAGATTTCCCTTTCTTGGGACTACTCTCTCCACCCCCCTGACTAATGCACCTTTAAAATTCATTTGTAAAACTGATCTAAGCTCACAGCTTATTGTGAAAGTAAGTAGCAGAAGATAGGAGATAAAAAGCTGCCTGTTTTCCCAACTTCTCCAAACTTGAGAGAATCTTTTTCCAATCTGAACAGCACAGTTGAAGGAAAAGGAAGTGTCTCTTCTTACAGGCAGTGATGGAAGGTGGCAGATCCTAAAGATGAGATCAATTGGGCAGCATCAGTGGGAGAGAAGGAGGAGGAGGAGGAGGAAGGCCAGTACAATACATAGCATGATATTTTTTTTCTTCAATCTATGTCATCCTTGTGAGAAACTATTCAGAGTCTGAGAATGATCTTCTATGCTAGTCTAATCTACCTAGATGCAGCAATTTAGGATTTCAAGGACTTCAGGATTGTTTGCATTTAAATGGAATGAACACACACACACACACACACACACAGAGAGAGAGAGAGAGAGAGAGAGAGAGAGAGAGAGAAAGAAAGAGAGAGAGAGAGAGAGATCCCACATCTCATGGACAGCTCAAACTTTTAGTGATGCTGAAACTATGAACTTCATTGCCATCCCTACATATTTAGAGTTATATGTTGCTGGTTCCTGTGGGAATCCCCACATCTGACTTGAGACATACTTCAGCTGGGGGCTCGGAAAATTCGATCCCGACAGCACATATGTAAAATGGAAAGCACGCTGAAACTATTATCTCTCCTACCCCTACTAAGAACTCCTTAATTGTCAAGGATATTAATCCTCTGCTATTGCAGATAAGATCCTGCCTTTTAAAAATGAAGACTGGCCGTGTACATTTATTAAAGAATGAGCTAAGCTCATTGACACCATTACCTTGCCTCAAACCTAGAGCACATGGGAAGCCAATTATGGGATTGCCTCCTTTCCTGTTAATGCACAGTTTTGACAAGAGGCCAGGGAATTAGTGCTCCTTGCAAATAGAAGTGTCCATAACCCAGCTCTCCTTGGTTAGAGCAAAAATTCCCTTGGTCTCATGCCATATAAACAAATGGGGGATGAATGGGTGGTTTCTTTCTTCCTAAAAGCCAGCTGGGTGACTTTGGGCCAAGCATCAGGAGACGGTGAGTTCTAGTACTAACTTAAACATGAAAGTTGGCTGGGTGACTCTGAGCCAAACACCAGGAGACGGTGAGTTCTAATCCTGCCTTAGGCACAAAAGCTTGGCTGGGTGACTTTGGGGCAGTCACTCTTTCTCATACCAACCCACCTCCTAGACTCGTCATCGTTATGGGGAGAATAGGAGGAGAAAGGACTATTTAAGTATGTTTGCTGCCTTGAGATGCTTACAAAAGTAATAAAGGTGGGATAAACAAATCTGATAAATAAATGGTACACTGCATGTTTTTCTCTCCATTTTGCAAAAACATGTGAGCGGTCAGTACAGCGGGGAAACTATCTGGCTATTGAGATATCTTTTTTGTATAAATTCTCACTGAATATACCTGACACCCCCAAGTGCTATTTCCAATTGCAACCTTGGTTTCGTAAGCTGCTGTGTAGAACGAAGGTGGAATGGCTTGCTTAACTCTAGGAGAGTTTGGTCTTCTCTCCTCTCCTCTCTTACAAGCAGAGAAAAATCAAGCCAGACAGATTTCTTTTTTTAACAGGGATTATGAAACTGATTTTAAGGATTAAGAACTGCTGATAATATTGCCTGGGAAAGATGCTAAGAAACCCTGAGCTGAAACTGGGGAGGATGAGCTAAGACAAGAATTCCAGCAAATGGGAAAACGGCTTAAAGCCAAACCCTGCAGAGCATTCGAATCACAAATCGCACAATGGAAGCTTTTCCATTTGAGTTGCAGTTGAGCTAAAACGAAATGAAATCAGCTGGGCTGCCCAAGAGAGATAAGCTCATAGGTACTAGACAAAATAGTGCCAGTGCTGGATTGGCAGAAATATAGTAGGTGGGGGGAATAGTCAGACAATGTCTGAAGATGGTTATAGCCAGTGCTTTTTTTGTAAAAGAAAAAGGTGCCAGAACTCACACATGTCATACAACCCGCCTTGCCAACCCTACAAGGTTCCATCCAAAAAAGGTGCCGGAACTCCGTTCTGAGCATTCTATGACAAAAAAAGCCCTGGTTATATCATTGAAAAGATGTAGCCATGGAGGAGAATTCCGGAAGTTCTCTAATTCTATCCTTGGGTTTTCCATCTTTTGAAAGATCTCATCTGGAGGGACAATGCTCTCCGACTGAGGTCTCAAAAAGCTCTTGTAGGTCAAATGGGAATACCACTCGGGCAAGAGAGATCCACAGACTCTCAACTGAAGCCCCAAAGGTGCTTTTTCAAGAGGCAACTGGACTTCCTTTGTTTTTCCTTGAAGACGTTTCGCTTCTCATCCAAGTGGCTTCTTCAGTTCTGAGTGAGTGGTGAAGGATGGAAGGATTTATACTGGGTTAAGAATATGCAAGGAATATAGATCCTTCCCACCATTCACTCAGAGCTGAAGAAGCTTCTTAGATGAGAAGCGAAATGTCTTTAAGGAAAAACAAAGAATAGAATAGAATAGAATAGAATAGAATAGAATAGAATAGAATAGAATAGAATAGAATAGAATAGAATAGAATATGGAATGGAATGGAATAGAATAGAATATGGAATGGAATAGAATAGAATAGAATATGGAATGGAATGGAATGGAATGGAATAGAATAGAATAGAATAGAATAGAATAGAATAGAATAGAATAGAATAGAATAGAATAGAATAGAATAGAATAGAATAGAATAGAAAATGGAATAGAATAGAATAGAACAGAACAGAACAGAACAGAACAGAACAGAACAGAATAGAATACAGCTGGAAGGGACCTTGGAGGTCTTCTAGTCCAGCCCCCTGCTCAAGCAGGAGAACCCATACCAGCTCAGACAAGTGACTGTCTAGACTCTAGTCTCTTCTTAAAAACCTTCTTTAAGAAAAAACAAAATCCAGTTGCCTCTTGAAAAAGCATCTTTCGAACAACCATCACCTTAATGACTGAGAATCTCCATAGGCTCTGAACTGAAGCTTGGTAAGAGCCAATACAGAAATAAATTGGGCTGACCATTTAAAAAAAAAATCAGGATTACAAACGGAATGGGGACCTGGCAAAACAATGCCCTTTGGTTCAGAATGCAAGTAGGTTGGAATCCAGGAACAATAGAAGCTAAACATTATATCCACAAGCAACGGTTGCAGTAAACAAATGCCAACTTGCATTGTTTTGTCATGGCCCCATCTAATTTGTAATCCTCCAGCTTGTGGTCCTGACCTCCCTTGCCGGACTCTATTTCCTGTCCCTGACTGCTATAGCTTCATTTATCTGGATTGGCCACCCATGACCTCCTGGGGAAATAGAGGCAACCTCATTCCCTCCGGCAGGAGGGCAGGAGAACAAAGTGGACTGGAGATAAAATCATTCTTTTAATCCCAGAACCATTTCCCCCACCCCAGCCCACCCCTTCCCACTGTAGTTTATCCCCCCAGATCACAAGCATTTGGGTAATGATCTGATGCCTCCTCACAGTCACTGAGGTTGGCATTTTTAGGATCCTTTCCCATTAGGCATCCTTCTTTCCTCGTGTGTGGAATGAATGCCAGATTTGGGAGATTTAATCTATCCAATCAAGCTGGAAAAAATGTCCCAAAGTTGCTTCCCCCCCCCCAAAAAAAAAGACAACTAGACTTTGTTTTTCCTTGAAGATGATTCACTTCTCATCCAAGAAGCTTCTTCAGTTGTGATTGAACGGTGGAGGCTGGAAGGACTTATATTCCTTGAAGTCATCTGGTCCCAATAAAGGAGAATATTTGTAGCTCAAGTTTGAAATGAGGGATCCTGGGTGCTCTCTGAGCTGGCTTGTTTTCTTGCAGAGGTTTCACTACCCAAACTAGCTAACATCATCAGTGCTAGTCTGAAGGCTGTTTTGTCATCTGTTGTGAGTTGATTCTGTTCTTGTCTTCTTCTGATCTGTGGAATGATGCTTTGTTTTCTTGGACCACTGTGGGTAGTTTAGTGGTTTTAAAGGCCCCTTCTAGGGCTGCAAAAAAGACTAGCTCTGATGAAGTTACCTAGTTTGGGTAATGACACGTCTGCAAGAAAACAAGCAAGTTCAGAGAGCACCAAGGATCTCTCAGTCATCTAGTGGTCCAGTTGCTTTTTGAAAAAAAAAACACCTTTGGGACAACAATGACTTAGATCAGGGGTCCCCAACCCCTGGTCCGTGGACCAGTACCGAGCCGCAGCATGTCAGCAACTGTTCCACACAAACAAGCAAAGCCCCATCCATGGGATGCAGGCAGCATGCAAAACCACACACTCTCCGGTCTGTGGAAGAAACCTCTCTCCAAGGAACCGGTCCCTGGTGCCCAAAAGGTTGGGGACTTCTGACTTAGATGACTGAGAATCTCCATAGACAATGGGAAAATGTATTTGTATCTGCACAACAGACAAAACAAGAGAGAGCAAAAGCAGATCTACACTCTCTGGGTATAGATAGGTACTTGGGTTCCATGCTGCAAGCTCTAAACATGTTTTCAGATCAGCTTTTAGGGAATTCAGGTGTCATTTGCCTCAATATTTGAGAAAAGAAAATACAATAAGAATGCTTTGGAATCATCATGCTTCATCTCTCTCTCTCTCTCTCTCTCTCTCTCTCTCTCTCTCTCTCTCTCTCTCTCTCTCTCACACACACACACACACACACACACACTGCTTGTGCCATCATTGGTCAGCTACCGTAGTCACACAACATGCTTTGCTATTAGAAAATTAATGGCCCAGTGTTCCATAGTAAGAGTCTCACTACCATTCAAATGTCCCACTATGCCTGGAGGGATATAATTGAAATATTGTACAGTAATAAATTAGAAGCTGCCTTGTACATGGCCAGACTATGTAATCATCTACACTGGGGATACCACTGTTGATCTATAGATTTACGTCATGATTGGGCAAGCTTTCAATGGCCAGATATCATACATAACATTTGCAGTAGAGATTCCAGTATGTGGATCTAAGGTCTTCCAGTTCTCCAAATTTAGAGTTTTCTTTTCTTTTGATTCCTTTTAAAATGTGTTAGCCTATTTTATGCCAAAGTTTCTTACTTCACTGTAGCAAGACATGAGAACACCATTTTTTATTCTATATAACCCCGTCTAGAGAATAAACTGTACAATTTGCCAATCCTGATAAAACAGAGAAAGAGATTAGAGAATTACTTAATGACCCATAGACCTTCGTAAGGAGAAAAATGTTCTCTGCCATTGCGTTACAACACATGCAAGGGTATTCAAGACCACAAGAGTTTTTACTTTTTTTTTTTTAATCTTAAAAGGTAAAGGTAAAGGTAAAGGTTCCCCCGCACATGCGTGCTAGTCATTTCCAACTCTAAGGGCCGGTGCTCATCTCCGTTTCAAAGCCGAAGAGCCAGCGCTTGTTCAAGGACGTCTCCGTTGTCTTGTGGCCGGCATGACTAGATGCCAAAGGTGCACGGAACGCTGCTATCTTCCCACCGGAGTGGTCCCTATTTTTCTACTTGCATTTTTACGTGCTTTCGAACTGCTAGGTTGGCAGAAGCTGGGACGAGTAACAGGCGCTCACTCTGTTATGCGGCACTCGGGATTCGACCCGCCAAACTGCCGACCTTCTGATGGACAAGCTCAGTGTTAATTTCCATCCTTGGTGCTCTCTGAGCTTGGTTATTTTCTTGTTCTGATTTTTTTCTCTCTGTTTACATACAAGTGGCTTGCCCTGTCAATGTTGGTGTGAGTGGTTCTTTGTTGTTCCTTGAACAGAGATCAAACCCCACTCCCCTCCAGCACTAATGATGTTACCTAGCTGGGTAACGAAGCGTCTGCAAGAAAAGAAGCAAGCTCAGAGAGCACCAAGAACTCCACACTTCACTCCCTGAACTACAAATGTTCTCTTCTATTGGCCATCACATTGTTAAGATTCACGTATTCAGACAAAAAAAGTGCTTAGAAAACTGCATGCAAAGCACCCACTGCTGACCTGTGTAAGGAACCAAGGCAATCAAAATGTCTCCCAGATACTGCTTGCACCCCGTCTGCATCTTCTCAAAAGGACAACCTAGAAACCCATTCTCATTCTCCTCTGCAAAAGTACTTGCCTTTGGCAGGATGACAGAAGCTTGACACAATATAACTCTGGATCAAAAAAGTAAGCAGGGGTCCGTGCTAACCAAGTGAATGCTGAGTTTTATTTAAGTTGAACTTCATTTTTCATGGATTCTTCCTGGGGCGCTCCCTAAAAAAATAACGCCCAAGGAGATCTGATGTGCTGACAGATGTCTTGGACCACTGGGAGAATTACCTGAGATCAATGATATCCTTCACTGCAATATGTTTATTTAATATCTGCTCCTTCTTCCTTCTACAATGCCTCCTTCTGTTTTTCTTTTCCATCATTGGGTTTGGGTCTCAACTATCCACAAAGATTTATTTTCCAAATCTGACATCCAATATCATCCCCGAGCCTCATTTGGAGTCCAAATAAATAATTCCTTCCAGATTAATGCTGAAGGGCTGAAAAATTAGAAATAACTAATGTCCAGGGCTGCTGCAGATCCACAAATCTATGGCCCTGTGGGCTTAAGAGTTTTGACTCTTCCCAGAGCAGATACTGGGGAACCGAAGGCTCTGTGAGTTAACCCAGATAAGAGAGTTTTTGAAAGGTTGGACTTTTTTCTTTTTTAAAAAGAAAAGATAGTAAAGGACAAGTGGGGCATTCATTAATCCTCTTAAATGCATCCAAATCAGACATGTACATGTATTAATTTCATGAGTGACTTGAGTGATTATTTCCCCTCTTGTTTATTTTGCTAGATTAACTGGTGAGAATATGATTCCCTTATCTGTCAGATATATACTTTTAGATGTATTGATGTTTATTTGGATCAGTTGTTTT
This sequence comes from Vipera ursinii, assembly GCF_947247035.1. Taxonomy (NCBI): domain Eukaryota; kingdom Metazoa; phylum Chordata; class Lepidosauria; order Squamata; family Viperidae; genus Vipera; species Vipera ursinii. Next base: position 19,037,044 of record NC_139519.1, on the reverse strand, counting down.
AAAAATTGTCATATTTTAGACCAGTCTTCGGCTCTCTGGTAAGTAGAAAAATAGATAATAGATAATATAGATAATAGATAGATAGATAGATAGATAGATAGATAGATAGATAGATAGATAGATAGATAGATAGATAGATGATAGATGAATAACAGAATTGAAAAGGACCTTGGAGGTCATCTAGTCCAACCTCCTGCTAAGGCAAGAAACCCTATACCATTTCAGGTCAATGGTTATACAATTGCTTCTTAAAAGCCTCCAGTGTTGGAGCATCCATAACCTCTGGAGGCAAGCCGTTCCAATGGTTAATTGCTTTGTCAGGAACTTTCTCCTATAGCAAACAGATGGACAAGGAAGGGGAATCCCCTAATGAAAGACTGGGATAAATGTGGTACAGACAGAACCTCATCAAGGCCCAAGTGGAGCAAGGCATTGAAAGGAATTACTTATCTCAGTTTCATTGCCAACAGGTTTGCCCATGAGAGGGAAACAGCAGAAGGTTTTCAATGCAAAGAATCCCTTAGCTAGTACATTGTTTTCCTCAACTGCACCATTATGAGATATTATGGAGAACAATACCCTTGACCAGTGGTGGGATTCAGCCAGTTCACACCAGTTCGGCAGAACCGTTAGCTAATTTTTTTTTGTTGCCAAGGCCCAGAATGGACTTCTGGAAGCAGCATCCATGCAGAGAACTGGTTGTTCACCTGTTTGAATCCCACCCCTGCCCTTGACCCATAAGCATCTGGAAATGGTGACGCTGTAGTAAAGCCATCAAGAGGATACCCAGACAAGAGAAAGCAGACAAGAAATTAGAAGACTGAGTTCACCCCTCCGGTCAAATGAATGATGCAGTTTGCTAGTTTCTGACCCAGCAAAAGATGGGAATCTACCAATTGCTGTTGGTACATTAGCTGAAGATGAAACAACATCTTCAACAAGCTGTGATTAAAATAAACTTTAACTTGAATTAGTGCAATATGTAAATAAAGTCATTGCAAGGGCTTTCACTATGTCCTAGGATCATAATTTTTCAGATCTTTAAGAGGTCTGTGCGAGCCAGGGACCTAAAGCTTCTTGAAAGTTATGGCTGTGTCCTTGATAAATTGTTCCAAGGCTTTACTAGCAATTCAGAATTGATTTTAATTGGCCTGACTGAATATTGTGAACATCTGGAAGCGAGTCCATGCTTCATATCATTCTGTAGCACCAGAGCAATGGAGATGAGGGAGGGGGAAAGGAACTCTTTTTATAGCACTTTTTATCCAAAGAATCCAGATGTAGCAGAATCCTTCCTGCTGAACAGCTGCGGTCTGATATGTCTTGTGGCCAACAGCTTGGATAGCTGAGCTGTGTGGCTTTGCTTCATCTGTCTGGGAAACATCAAAGCTAACCCAAGAGAGCAAATCATGGTTACATATGAAGCAGTAGCATCTTGAAAGGGGTTAGAAGGACTCCAGACTATAATGGATTCTTGCTGTAGCTAGTTGTTACTGATAAGTCCAGGTTGTAAAGGAGAACCATAGATAAGTGGTAGAGAGCTCGGTTTGGGGAAAGAATGCTGTAGATTGAAGCCCTAACACTGCATATATAAAAAAGTGAATATCTGAAAACTCGCAGAGCTATTAGCACTCCCTTAGATGAACCAGATTGTCCTAAACAGATAATGTTCGGCCAGATGGTAAGTCAGCTCCTTAAAATGCTTTGAAAACATTGCTTCTTTAGAAAGCTGACCTGACTCAAAGGAGCCATAGCTTGCTTCACACCCTCACCAATTACCTGTATTCAGGACACAGACTGGATGGGAAAAAAAAATCAGACTTTCAATAATACCAGACCTATATTAAACTGCAGGAAAGGAAATGTAGCTAGGAGTTAAGAAGATGGACTATGATTGTATAGTCATGAATCAGACACCTTCACCCCAATGTCCCAGAAGACTGGGAGTTCTAGTCCCCCCCCCCCCTTAGGCACGAAAGCCCTACTCAGCATCTGCTGATGCTTGGCCCAAATTCATCCAGTCAAATTTCATGTTTGAGGTGAGGCTAGAACTCACAGTCTCCTGGTGATTGGCCCAAAGTCACTCAGCCGGCTTTCATGCCTAAGGTGGAACTAGAACTCTCAGTCTCCTGGTGATTGACCTAAAGTTACTCAATGGGCTTTCATGCCTATGGCAGGACTATGGCAAATTTCCTAGTGACTGGCCCAAAGTCATTCAGCCATCTTTCATGCTTAAGGCAGGACTAGAACTCACACTCTCCCAGTTTCTAGACTTGTGCCTTAACCAGTAGACCAAACTGACTCTCTAGTTGGAAAAACATGCATAACATCATACAATTAGATATAATTTTTAAAACGTATCTCTATATTTACACTGAAAAGATCAACACTGTGCAATAAGCTCACATGGGGCAATAAGATTGTGTGTTTGTTAGTAGGATTCACTGGGTTAGGGATTTTTTTCTTTTTCTTTTGTCTTCATTGTGAGTTGTGTTGGAGGGGGTTGTATGAAGGGAGGCTCAGCCAATCTCATTGTACACATGTTGTACTTTGACAACAAAGGTTGATTGGATTGGATTGGATTTGAGTATGCAAAGATTTGTTTTAATATGGTGAGTTGACTCAGATTTGTGATCCACTATGAGGGATTGCTTTGTAGTTATGTTACACCTAGGTAAAACAGCCCCCCCCCAACCTCTGAATCAATATGAAGGCACTCCATTTAAGTTGATGCCTCAAACTGATTGAATGATTCAGTTCAAAAGGAAGATTTGATCAAATAAAGTTCACTTCGCTGGGTTAACTCAACATGTCAAAAGAAAACAAATCACACAGTGACTTGTTGCAATGTGTAAATTGCTTAATCCTTCTAATAGAAAAGTAACACTTGTTTGCTGTTTTAGATCTTGCTCAGCTATGTCTCATGAGGCAGCTTCCTATAGCAAGACGAGCCCTAATATGTTTGTTTTTGGCTTAGCATACTTTAAGAACCCGGTTCATTGTGGTTTATTCAGAAAAGTATGGCTTAAACATGCGCAATATATCAACAATCATAAGGAAGAATGATAGACTATCTCTAAATTTCAGGCAGCTTGTTAAACTCATCTGGCTTTGTCAAGTGAATGAAATACTAACGAGACTTTCTTATTTTGTATTCTGGTTTTCTACCTTTATGGTTAGAAAGGTGGTAAAAATATACTGAATTATCTTTTTTCCTACAGGCATTTTTTATCATTAAAAAAACCCCCACACACTAGAATCTATGTTCTACTTTTAAAATGGCACAAGATTCGTCACTCTGAGGGATCCTTGGTGCTTTCTGAGCTTGGTTATTTTCTTGCAGATGTTTCCTTACCCAAACTAGGCAACATCATCAGTGCTAGAACCCCACTCCCTGCTAGAACATCTGCAAGAAAACAACCAAGCTCAGAGAGCACCAAAGACCCCTCATTTCAAGCCTGAGCTACAAATATTCTCCTTTATTGTATTCCTCACTGTTTATGCATAAAACTACAGTGACTAATAAAATGTGCATTGCGCTTGTATATAAAGAAAATTACTACTAGGGGAAGACACATTTTCCATTGCCCCAAATTACGTATCATGGTTCCCTTTCTCCCATAAAGAAATCATTTTAATCTGTAAATCCCCAAAGCACCAATTCATTTTTGCCATTTTCATCATCAACAACAAAAAAAATCCATAAAGGGGCACATGCCAAATGTCTTCTTATTTGTATTATCAGGAGCTCAAATCCTCCAGTCAAAGGCAGGTATATAAAATGTGCTGAGGCTACCTTACCACAGAAACAACATAATACTAAAGTGTGCTGTTTTGATTTGGTTAATTGGCTGTGTGAAGTCAGCCATACTTATCTAAACCATGGCTGGGTAAAACCCAAGAGTTTCGCATCACATAAAGCAATGATTTAATTAATCATGGTTTATTGAACGGAGCACAGTGGGTTGTTGACCCAATATCCTAACTGATAAACCATGGTCGTAAAGCATCCTTCCCAGGTAGGTAAAATGAGGACCCAGATTGTTGGGGGCAATAAGCTGACTTTGTAGTAATGCCGCTTGGGGTGTGTGTGTGAAAGCCCTAGCAAGCAGGCATATACATAGAATGAAGGCTACTGCTAAGCTTGTAAGCCGCCCTGAGTCTTCGGAGAAGGGCGGGATATAAATGTAATAAAAATAAAAAATAAAATAAAAATATCGCTAAATCCAGATTCAAATACACCTCATCATGGCTGAGAAAGCTATGTGAACCTGGAATGATAACAAAAAAACAAGGCTGAGAATTCCCGTTTTTCATTATTGGAACTCAGCTCTTAAACCATTCACCCAAGTCACTAGGTCACACAACACACTAAATCCTGGTTTGTTTTGAATCATGTACTATTAAACAAATGATAGGAGCTCAGTATACACAGCAGACTAAAGTATAAAATGTGATGCACAGCCACAATCGCTAGATATGCACAAGTCAAAACAAGTAGTTATGATTTAACCACGTGCAAAGCCAATAACCCTGTTTTTCCTAACGTCAGGAGTGGAAATTAGAGATTGTGTGGATTTACTGCAAATAATCCAGAAAGCTAGTGATCAATCTTAGTTTACATCTTTCCTCTATGGAGAAGCTCCGTCTCCCCAATCATTAAGCCTAGTCATCTAAACGCATTTACTTTATTTCATTCAGTTCAATGGGATGTTTTTTTTAAAAAAAATATGAATAAAGATAAACAAAACTTCAAATTGCTGGCTTGGCTTTTGGACAGCCCTGCAAAGTCTGAAATCTTTTAACTGAAATTACTTTGACAAAACCCTGCAATTCAGACCTGGATTTAGGCTCCCAATATCTTTTTCCTCACTGTCAACAAAGGCAACCAACTATTATGAAAAAATGCTGAAGCTTGCATTTGGCTTTTTCATTTGCCACAAGGGTGAAAAATGAGCTACTTAGAGAAATAGGCATTTGCAAAGCTATCACTTTCTCACCCAATTTTCAATTCAGCAAACTCCCCCCCCCCCCGAAAGATTTTCAGGAACACTGCCACCTCGTGGCACGTGAGGAACAAGGCATGAGAAGAATGGCAGCCTTAATCTTTTGATCTTGGGAAAATGTAAAATTGTAATTTTGTAGTGACAACGTGAAAAGCTCTGGCAATGAACTATCAAAAAGCAATATGTGGATAAATTGAAGAAAAGCCAACTGATAGACAGGGGGGATCTTTGATGCAATCCTATTGTTTGGAGTGCTTCTATTCAGGATTCCAGCAATCCTGGGTCCAAAATGTGAGCAAGTTGGATTGGGTTAGATCTGTGGATGTCAACCTTGGCGCTTTTATGACTTTTGGACTTCAACTCCCAGAATTCCTCAGCCAGAGTGGGAGTTGAAGTCCACAAGTCAGAAAAGGGCCAAGTTTGAAGACTCCTGGGTTAGATGTAGAGGACAAGGCTTTGGAAATCTTATGATCCAGATTACCTATTGCTCACTTTTCTAATTATTTTAATGACTCTCCCACATTCTGACTTGATGCCTTACGCTCTACCCCCAACTGGTTCTTCCTCTTTTCAATTAAAGCATAATATTCATTCATTCATTCATTCATTCATTCATTCATTCATTCATTCATTCATTCAGAATAGAGTTGGAAGGGAACTTGGAGGTCTTCTAGTCCAACCCCCCCATAATTAAAAAATAATTAAAGTTTAATTAAATAGCATAATTAAAAACATTGACTCTTGAAAGCACCTGCGGGTACATTTTCTCCCCTACCCATCAAACACAAAATCAAGAGGGAATTACACAGTCAAGGATAAAGGCTTTGTTTTATGTGCCCGCAAACCTGGCTTCCCTCCTAATGAACTATATAATAAGACATTTGATGACAGCCATGAGTTGTAAGCAGGCACAGGTATCAGTAAGCCAATGGACTACATCATTGGTCTGACACTGCTGAAGACTCACACACTTTCAAGACAGCAATCTTCCCTCAGAGCCGTCCAACTGATCTAAGGATGGCTGATCCAGTCCCTGGGATTCATTTTCTTTCTCGGTTATGGCACTTGCATGTGATAAATGGCATTTCATAATACAGAGAACAGCCTCCTGAGCACCAATGAGAAGAGGCTGGCCATTCATCAGAGACAGCCCTCTTTCTCCAAAAAACACTGTCTGCCGTATTGCCTGTTTCTCGTCTGCCAGCTGGCGTTCATCCAAGATCCTATCTCCTTCAGACGCTAAGTAAGGAAAATGATTTAGATGGAAGGAAAATGTAAAGCAGAGTTGGGTGTCCACACTCTGCCTGCTGACAGTGACTTAGTCCATCTGCCCAGGTTCACAACTCCGCCGTCTGCTCTGGAGGGCTTTCCTGATGTTTGGAAATAAATAAGGTTGTCTTTGACCTGCGTGGCTGGGAAAGTTAATGGCGAGTAAGCATAGCAAACAACCTTAGGCAAACTACTGTGAACAGCTTGAGGATGGTTACTCTTCATGTGCCTAAAAGATTTCCCTCCGATACCATTTCCTGCCACAGAATTTAGAAGTTATAACGACTTTTTATGTATATATGTGTGTGTGTACATACATATACACACAGACACACACACACAGACACAGACACAGACACACACACCCATTATATTTATATAGCTACAGATCTCATAAAACATGACTCCAGGTAACTTCCAATAAAAACCTATAAAACATATACGTATAAGAACTGATGGCAGGTGGATCAAGGCAGCCATAAAATGGATCCCACTTGATAGAAAGCATCCATAAAAAAGACCCGAAACAAGATGGACACACCCGCACACCCACACCCACACCCAAAGCATTAATATATAATTAAAAGTCAAGGAGAGAGGTCTAGCAATTAAGGCACCAGGTTAAAAAAACAGGAGATAGTGAGTTCTAGTTCACCTTGGCTGGCTGGCTGACCCTGGGCCGGTCACTCTCTTATGCCTAAGGCAGGACTAGTCCTTGATTATTGACCCCAAATCACCCAGCCGTTTCTAAGGCCTAACATGGAGCTACAACTCACCATCTCCTGGCTTCTAACCTGGTGCTTTAACTATTTACTAGACCAAACAGGCTGTCTGTGGATTAATCTATACGGATTGACATGGAATTTATTTGTAGGTAAAGCTATCCAGGCAAGTTCCGTAGTTCTTCTCTAGTATTATTTAGTAAACAAATTGCCAACACAATGTTTATGAATTGTGGTTTAGTCCCACATTAGGGCACTTGGGATACGCATGCTCGTCTACATGGCAAGGCTTTAATTAAACTGCAAGGGCAACTGTTGCCCAGACACTTTAAAAACACACCATCTCCGCGTAGACATTGAAAGTGCTTAAAAACCACAAGAGCTGTTCCACAGTATACCACAAGCACACAACTATACGGTGGGTTGGCATGTAGTAGGAAATGTTTGGCTGATCAAAAGATACAGCCAGACTGGATAAAATGGTATCCTGTATTTGGGGTTATACTTTGGCATGGACAGATCAGAAAACTCTATGCCCTGTGAACAAATTTTGCTGTAGGTGTGCTGTTTGGGCCAGTAATCCTTCATCATCATCATCATCATCATCATCATCATCATCATCATCATCATCATCATCATCTTTATTGATTAACCCATGGGCCATATCAAGGTGAAGAGTTCCAAACACACATTGTACTAAATTGCAGTAAAAACAGTCTAGAATGGAATGGGTTAAAATATAATTTAGAATAAAATAGAAATAAAATACAACTTAAGATGAAATTGATATAAAATACATTTTAAAAATGAAATTAGAATCAAATACGGCAATTTAAGATGTAGGTAGATAAAATATGATAAAATTATATTTCACCATCACCCCTACAATCTACCCCAATCAGTCTCACATATGCCGGCATCTCAGCCCAGTAATCCTTGTTAATTAAACTGTCTTTGTGGCAGCCTCATGTTTTTCCCCACAGCCCTTTCAAGATCGATTAAAAGAGGGTTGCAGGGGTGGACAATTTCCTGCAGGGGGCGCACTTGTGCTTCCTTAGATCCATGTGCTCCAAATAAACATTGGAAACCACTAAAAACAGCCTCAGCATGTTCCTTTTGTCAGTAAAATGAAAAGTCTTTCAGAAACCAGCTTCTCTAAAGGAGAGAGATTTGATTCCTAGGACGGTCTTGCTCGCCACAGTTACAACTGCCCCCTCCCCCCCATCCATGCTTCAAAGCTGACCTACAAAATGGTTCGTCAAGTGTTAAGATGCCCAAACCACTTTACATACAGGCCATTTGGTGGCACAATAGGCAGCTGAATTAGAGATTACCATCTAGTAAGGAAGCCCGACAGATGGAATCCTGATTCACACGTGCGCACTCATCACTTGAGACTAAGATGATCGATATGAAGGCTGCAGAGGGTTCATTTCTGAAAGTGTGTTTCAGAGCATGTGGGGTCATGAATGTAACACAGGGGTGCCCAACTCCCGGTCCATGGACCAGTACCGGTCCATGGCATGCCAGCAACCGGTCCGCACAAACAAGCAAAGCCCCATCCGTGGGATGCAGGCAGCTCACAAAACCACGCCCCCTGCGGTCCGTGGAAAGAACTTTCTCCACCGAACTGGTCCCTGGGGCCGAAAAGGTTGGGGCAGTGGTGGGATTCAAATAGGTGAGTGACCGCTTCTCTGTGTGGATGCCGGAAGTTCGTTCTGGGCTTGGGCAACAAAAAATTAGCTACCGGTTCTGCTGAACTAGTGCGATCCGGCTGAATCCCGCCACTGGGTTGGGGCCCTCTGATGTAACACATTTCTGCAGGTAAATCTTTTTCTGCAATCCTGCAGGACAACTGCGAGAGGATTGTCATATGAAGTAGCCTACCTTCTTTCTGCAAAATTTGTGAAAATAGCTACAAGTAATCCTTGGCTTATGACTATTCATTCAGCAGTCAGCCTAAGGTATGATGGTGCTGAAAAAAAGCGACTTATGACCATATTTCACACTTAACGACCATTGTAGCATTCCCATGGTCATATAGTCAAAATCTGCAGCGCTTGTCACGTACCAGCATGTATTGGCAATATTTGCAGCATCCCAAAGATCATGCGATCAACATTTGCGACCTTCCCAGCTGACAAGCCAAGTCAATGGGGAAAGCTGGATTCACTTAATGACTCTGTGATTCACTTATGACCTCAGCAAAACAGGTGGTAAAACTGGGCACGAGTCATTTAACAACTGCCTTGCTTAGCGTCAGAAGTTCTCATCCCAACTGCAGTTGTACATTGAGGACTACCTGTACAGAATTTTTAAAAAACTTGGAATCCAGTTCAGACTCGGACAAACAAGCCAGCTATTGGATTCACAGATTACACTGAGCTACAGTTTTCATTAAGTTGGTTTATAAAATAAACCACAATTGGCTACCTTCACACTTTATATGTCTATGGAGGTTCTCAGACATCCATATCATAGTTATTCCAAAAGTGCTTTTTCACGAGGCATTTTGTTTTTTTTTTAAAGACATTTCACTTCTCATCCAAGAAGCTTCTTCAGCTCTGACTGGATGGTGGGGAATGGAAGGATTTATACTCCTTGCAGACAGCTGGTCATTTGCATTCTTTTAGAAAGTCGTTGAGGCCACCTGGAGGTTTACCTGTGTCATCAGCATCACCTGAGTGGCGTAATTGGGTATGGAATATTATTCTTGGTTTTAACTTAACGTGTGGCATGAACGCAGCTACCGTGCTTTTGCAAAGCATGACTTAATGTCCCAGAGTGTAAACTGACCTAATTGAGGCTTACGCAAATCATCAGGACTTGGAATAATAGAGAAGCCTGTCCATTAAACATTAAAATCTGCCTTAACCCAGAAGCAAACACTGAAGTAGGCAAAAAAAAAAATTAAACCTGCAGTTGAAGAAATCACACTTTTTGGGTCAATCACAAGGAGCTTGTGAGTTCTAGTTCTGCCTTGGGCATAAGAAAGTGATTGGCCCAAAGTCACCCAGCCAGCTTTCATTCTTAAGTTACACTAGAACTCCCTGTCTCCTGATGATTGGCCCAAAGTCACTCAGTCGGGTTGCATGCCTTAGACAAGGCTATCGTTCTGTCATTTTAGTCTTCAAAACCTAAAATCAAAGTTTCACTTTTTTTTCAGTTTCGAGCAAAATCCAGAAGCGGTTTCCGAGAAGAAACAAAATTAGAGAAACTCCATCAATTTGGCCAATTTGGCCACCCAACTCCGCCCCCTTTACCTTCAGAAGCTCCACAGTTTTGTGACTTTATAACCAAGATGCTTAGGATTTTCCCTGCTCCTGAATTTGAAAGCGCAGAGGCCGTGAATTTCTATTTCTCCCATAATTTCTGATCATCACTCAGCAATTGGGAAAGGCGAAGGAAATTGAAAAGGGAGGAGTGATGAGGAGAAGGAAAAAGCCATGAAAGGAGAGTGGCCATAGCAGAAATTAAAACAAATAATTGCAGATGACTGCTATCGCCGCTTGGCTGAGCAATATCCGGAGCTGCATACACTAGAGAGTAGGGGTGGCGGCAAACTGTGTGGGCTCCATACAACAGTTAGTACACCTAAATTGTTTTTTCCTTTGTCTTTTATTTAGCAACTGGGTTCTGCCCAGGAAACCTTGGCTTCCAGTCTTGGAATATTTTGACTTTCAGACTGTAAACTCAGTGATTTCTTGGACAAACACAATCCATTTGCGTCCCCCCTCCCTCTTCTGGGAGTACAATGGATGTTTTGATGTGACCAAGAGTCCGGGGCTATGTGAGAGATGTCCCTTGAAAACGTCCTCTTGGGGAGATGCGGCAGAAACTCAATACATATTAACAGGGAATGTAAGAACTCCCTCAAATTGTTCCTTGGTCCTCGTGGTCTTGCCTATGTAGTTTTGTTGGTAGAAATCAAGAACTTCTTTCCAGTCTTTCCCCTAATTCTAGAGTTCCTTGGAGATATTAATTAAGATATTAATTAAGCTGACTTTGTAATAATGCCGCTTGGGGGGTGTGTGTAAAAGCCCTAATAAGCAGGCATATACATAGAATGAAGGCTACTGCTAAGCTTGTAAGCCGCCCTGAGTCTTCAGAGAAGGGCGGGATATAAATGGAATTAAAATGAAAAATGAAAAATCCTAACCAAGCAGTAATGCACAAAATGTCTCTACATTTGTAGTCAAGACAAGGGAAATCATGTCAGATCACCCTCAAATTCATGATGGGCTCATGTTCAAAAGTCTACATTCATCAGGGGTCTTCTTATATGACCTGTGTGTTACAGGGGTGATTATGGGATCTAATTCAGCATTAGTAAATGGTATTAATTTGAAGATGGTTGACACAGGGGTTTGATACGTATGGATATACCAAGCAAATGCAATAATTCTTTATGACTTTTTATGAGAAATAGTCCTTGCTTTTTTTCATCCTGAGTCATTCAGTTATGTAAGCTACAACCTATTCAGTCCTGATAGGTAAACCGTAATTGGTTGGGTTCCTTTACAATAGAAAGCCATCAATTATGATTTATAAATTACAGGCTGGGTTCACACAATATGTTAAGCAAAAACCAAACAGGCCACCTACAGTGTAGTATGAAATGTGAAAATCACTCTGAATCTTTGCAAACCAGATAAGATGGGTTGAATGCATATACTGAACTAAGCTTTTGGCTGTAGTCACAGGAACTGTTAAGCCACAGAGCAATCTGGGTTTTGTTTTGTTTTGGCTTAGCAGGATACATGAACCCTAACATTTACATTGTAATCTGTAAACCATGATTTATGACTTTGTGTCATGTAAAATGAAGCCAGTCAGAGATGACTGGGAAGAGGGTGGCAACATAAATGGAATAAGTGGATAGGTAAACTCTGATTTAGTCAACAAATATATTTAAATAAACTATGGTTTAATGGATGTGATGTGATTTTGTTTGGTTGGACTTTTCAATCAGCCAGAATAGTTAAATGAGAATGAGCAGGTAGGTAGATATAAATAGATCACATGGTTTTTAATCCATGCTAGTTCACAGCCTTTGATTCCTTCCCAAGTATGTCCTACTACACGTTTTCTACTTCCTAAACATGGGTGAGTTTCACACAATGGTTGCATTCCCATGCTAGCTCATGCCCCCTCCCAAAATAAACCAGATGATGGCATAATATAATGACTTGCTTCACTCAACTCACTAGGATAACGATTGTGTTTCCCACAAGAGATTGAACCATAAGTGTTTTCAGAGTTTATGCCTGTGTGTTGTGGTGGTGATGGAGCAAATGGTCATGATGCAAACCATCTGACTCACTTGGATCCACTTCTTCCAGGACGCAAGTATGAAAAATGGGGTGTTTGTGTTGTGACACTGTGATATGCCTTGGTGGGCTAATGCCTCCTTAAGTAACACCAGCTGCCTGCAATTAGTGCAGGTTCGCATCCCACCAGGCTCAAGGTTGACTCAGCCTTCCATCCTTCCGAGGTAGGTAAAATGAGGACCCAGATTGTTGGGGGCAATTAAGCTGACTTTGTAATAATGCCGCTTGGGGTGTGTGTGAAAGCCCTAATAAGCAGGCATATACATTGAATGAAAGCTACTGCTAAGCTTGTAAGCCGCCCTGAGTCTTCGGAGAAGGGCGGGATATAAATGAAATTAAAATAAATAAATAAATAAATAAATAAATAAAATATGCATTTCCCTATTCCCCCCCCATTATGGTTTCTACCATCTGCCTATGAAGTGAACCCCAAACTACTTGATCCTATTTTAACTTAGTTTAGCCCCTTATATGAATCACCCTTGTGTAAACCCCGCAGTCACATTAATGGAAAACGTTATAAACCCTAGTTGGTTAAATGGATCACAAAAGTCTTCTCAAGCCACTTGTCCCCCTCTGTCGTAGGAGGAGGGTAAGTCACAAGCTGTTTGAGGATAGCACGAACTGATAATGTCTTCCCTTCAGCTGGGTAAACTTAATGGGCCTCCGGAAGAGAAAGCTTCCGGTGTAATGCACTTTGAGGCAAAACCAGACAAAAGGCTGTGGGGAGGAGAGGAGCTGATGATTAAGGAGCCAGATAGGGGGTGGAAAAAGGTAAGAACTCTTAGATAATGTCCTTGATCCTGAAGGCCTGACTTTCATTGATAAAAACCTTTATGAGCTGAAACACGACACAAGACCCCTGTTTCCTCATAATGTCATGACTGGGAGATATTAATGCTTCTATCTTTGGAATGGCCCGACTGTTAAAAACACATCAGAGAGAGAAAGAAGGATGGGAATGGAAAAAAAAAGGGGAGTGTTACAACAGCAGTGAGAGTGAGCTGAGAACTTTAGGAGAAAGACAGGATGAGAAAGCAGGTGTTCTCCTACAGACCCCAGACTTACCGTCTTCTACAGATTCTATTTTATGTGCTCAGGGAAAGATTTGTTGGGTATATAAGTTGACCTTCCATTTTTTACTATAAAAGACAGAAGGATGACATGGCTGCAATTGATCTGGTCTTCTTTCCTGCCCTCTGCTCCCTTGACTTTTAGCTATGCCTATTTTTCAAAAAAATGGACAGTATCATACCAACAATATGGCATAAACCTCTATAATTCACACAAAGAAACAGTGGTCCTATCTTTTGTGCATTGTTGTATTTTATACAGTCTAGAGTCCAGGGGTAGGCAACCTTGGCTCTTTTATGACTCGTGGACTTCAACTCCCAGAATTCCTGAGCCAGCCATGCTGGCTGAGGAATTCTGGGAGTTGAAGTCCACGAGTCATAAAAGAGCCAAGGTTGCCTACCCCTGGTCTATACAGTGTCTCTTCTGTTTTGGAATTTGTACTACTTTCAAAAGCAATGCAATGAATCTTTGACACTGATCTGTAACTGAAATACCATAACTGCAATAACGTTTGTGGATTGATTAGAAATAGATAACACAAATAATATTTTTTTAAAAAAAAAACCCAAGTTGGGCAATATATTTAAGAGTCAAGTTAAAGGCTTACAAAGTACTGGGTAAGTTTTTGAGTTTTGAAATGCTACATAGGCCAAGAGGAGGAACAACATCAGAGGGGAGGAAACATAACAGTTGAGAAAGTGCAGGTGGTAAGATTGGCCTCTGATCAAAAGAAGATGGAAAACAAAGCTGTTTTGGTTCCCACCAACCCACCATCATACATTTACACATGACTGGAAATCATAGTTATCACTATGTACGTGGGTGTCTTAACTGCATGTAGTTTTCAGGTTCTTCATTGAAGTTGGATTAAAAATACACCTGTGGTCTTCTCTGCTTGCATACTGTAGATCAGGGGTCTTGAAACTTGGCCCTTTGATGACTTGTGGACTTCAACTCCCAGAATTCCTCAGCTAGGCACGCTGGCTGAGGAATTCTGGGAGCTGAAGTCCCACAAGTCATCAAAGGGCCGAGTCTGAAGACCCCTGCTATAGATACAAGGAAAATAACACAGGTGAAATTTTTACCCACCTGTAGATCAAAAAATAAAACTGCTTCTACTCAGTGCTTTTTTTGTAAAAAAAAAAAAAGGTGCCAGAACTCACACATGTCATACGATCTGCCTTGCCTACCCTACAAGGTTCCATCCAAAAAAGGTGCCGGAACTCCGTTCTGGGCATTCTATGACAAAAATAAAAATAAAAGCCCTGCTTCTACTACTCCAGCAAAAGAGATTCCAATGTAGGCCATTGAGATAATAGATAAGCAACAGGACACTAGTTTTCAATGTATTATTTTAATACAACCAAATACTAGATTTGTTCTAGTGTCACTATTGTCACAAAATGAATCCCTTTGTCTATTCAGTATGTCAAGTCTCAGCTTTCTAAAGTTTACAAAGTTCCTGAGATGCACTTTCCAACATCCTACACCATTGCCTCTGCTGGCTACGGTGATGGGAATTGGAATTAAACAATATAGGGAGGGTCATGTCTGGGTTAGGAGAATGCTTAATGTTGTTCTTTCATGTTCGTGCTCTTAATGTTGTTTTTTCGTGGATCTGAGCATCTCCATTTATTTTCCTAAAGAACCCCTCTTGAGAGAAAAGTGGTCCTAAAATACACAAACTATGACTCATCAAATCCTGCCACAACATTTTCTAGACATCTTGATCAGGCTTAAATTGATTTACTTTCATTGGTTCAGAAATCTTCTGTCTCACCAAGAGAAAAATAAAAAATCTCTCCCCTGTTACTGGAATCCAGTGTCTTTGAGCATCCTCTGAGCATCCTCTGACCCGCAGACTCTGAACAGTCTGCGGGTCAGAATAAAGCTAACCCCCCCCAAACCCTCTGGATTCCCAGAGGTCAACAGGTTTGGGCTAAATACAATCCCCTTGATGACGAACAGGAAATGAGATTAAATCAGTTTCCATCACAAATCCTGAGGCTAAACGTGCCTGACAAAATCCCAGGGAGAGAAGCTGATGTTTCATCCAATGAGCCATTTTTAGCATTCACTCAGTAGACAATCTTTGATTCTGCTTTCCAGATTTGAAGTCCTCCCAGCCCAACTGTCACTGCATCCTATGACTTGGCAGGAAATCACGACGTGGAGGATTCTTGTTTGAAGAAGCCAAAAAAGGTGTGACCAAAGAATAATCTTTGGAAAAAAGGAAGAATGATCGAAGATGGAAACGTCCCACTGCCCGAGGCATAGACTGGAGCAAACAAAAAGATTGTGCCAATTTTAAAGCAAATGTCTTATTGTTTCCCTGCAGATATTGGCAGAAAGTTAATAAATGAATGTGATCCACACTGTTCTTGAATGTCAGTGCATTGGCACTAAGAACAATGCCAGATATATCATGTCTATTTCTAGAACGTTACAGATGAGAATGGACCCAGTTTTCTCAAGCCAACATTGAGGCCTTCCTCATGACTTGCATTTTATATATAATATGTCTGCTCAAGGTTCTTGGGAATGTAGGGTTGATTCACATCAAAGTCCACAACAACAGTTATCCTAACAATGTAGCTGTGTGGATTTGCCCTCACAAACTGAGACATACAAATTTGTATGTTCTCAAGCCCAATGCTTTCAGTAAAGTCTACTTCCATCTACTTTGTCTTAAACTGATGTGATGCAATGACAGCACCCAGAATGCCCCAAGCCAGCATGTTTAACCATGATACAATCAGAGGTTACTTTCACCCATTGTGTAAAGGAAAACAAGGAGAAGGTGTTGTGTCTGCTTAAGGAATGGACCCTCATTTATCAATTGGGTCTTGATCTTCAGTTTGGCTCTGGTGGCCATTAAACTAACCAATTATAAAAGTGAAACCTCACTTAAAAATCAAAATTGCCAACTCAGTTTAGAAACAGAACGAATATTAAAATCATCTGAACAATTAAAAGCTTGGCAAAAAGACTTCCTAATCCATGAGACAGAGAGAGAGAAAGAAAGAAAACCTTCGTTCCTGAGGGATTATGTTCTACAGCCTGGGAACTTTGCAGAAGGAAGCCTTCTCCTATGGTGACAAAAACTGCGGACATCTTTGAGAAGGTGTGTCCTGCCAGTCTTAACAACAGGAAAACTTTGTAATGGGAGATATAATTCCTTAGACAGCCAACCCCTAAGTTGCTTATTGCTTTACAGTTCAGTGCCAATCCACACCTTCTTCCCAATATGTAATGAACAATCCACACACCTCTTTCAGGATCAACATCCTAAGATCCTTCTAAAATGCGAGAATAGAATAATGGAATAACACAGTTGGACAGGACTTGAAGATCTTCCGGTCCAACCCGTTGCTCAAGCAGGAGACACTATACCATTTGAGACAGATGCGTATCCAATATCTTCTTAAAAACTCCAGCGTTGGAGCACCCACAACATTTGAAGGCAAGCCATTCCACTGATTAATTGTTCTAATTGTATGGAAATTTCTCTCCTTATTTCTAGGTTGATTTCCCCCCCCCTTGATTAGTTTCCATCCATTGCCTCCATCCATATCCATATCCGCCCATAGCAATTTAGCAGATCCATTTTGCAGCAGCTACAACTTCTGGACCCTATGGGGTGGATCCCTATTGAGCAAACTGTAGTAGTCAAGTAATCCAGTAGCCAAGCCTTCCAAAGATATAATTACATCGGAGGCGTTCAGCTTTGGATGACATGACCAAGACCTCCCGCGAAATTATATGGAGCCAAGACAGAACAGTGCCATTACTGAAATTAAATGGGAATCAAATGAAACACATTTGAATCCACAGAATAAGTGTAGTTCATACAATTGTTTTCTCCTACAATTATATTAAAAATGGCCGTGTTGTAAGGAGTGGGGTTTTGGGTGCCCCGGGCCTTCAAATGATTCATTTTTCATTGTGGGTTCAGTTGTAGCTCATGGACTACAATGTACGAAGTATCCTTGTGTTCTGTGAAATCAGTTGAAGGGCATGTAAGGGTAAGTCTGCTTACTGTATGGTTGCCGTCTTAGTCTTTGTAACCACTGAACTTACTCCTTTGAAGTAGCACCATTATTTTAATATATTTATGCCTGCAGGAACCTTTTGAGGATGGCTGCATTATCCCCACCGCAAAATAAAATAAAATAAAATAAAAATGGAAACTGAAATATCACAAGTGGCTGAAATGCGCAGATTAAATTTATAGCGGAGGCTTTGTACTCAAAATGTATCACTCATGCTATTTGCATCGTTATTGTCTTTCTATTCTCAAAGGAAGGTCTATTTAACATTGCAGCCCACCTCCCCCACTCTCTCACACATACAGTACTCATACACTTCTAAAATGGGCCATTGTTTTTGCTTTGCTTTGATTTAATGTTTTTTTTAAAAAAAAAAAACTTATAGGAAACTGTTCAGCAGATGTTTTACAGTATGAAGTTTCTGGGAGAGAAAAAAATGTCTGGATTTTTTTTTTCCCGACAAAAGGATCTATATTTAGCCCAGGACTTCCTCTGATTGAAGGCTTTGCGATGGCAAAAGAAATGACAGGGGAATTCGGTGCTTTAATTGTCATTATTATTATTATGATGGTAATAGTGTAATTGTCATTGTTTTGTTGCCACATGCGTGTGAACACCCAAACGCAAGTTGCAAATCCATTCAGAATTCTGGCTGCAGGAGTTAATGAGGTTTATTCCTAAGAGAGGAGCTGGAAAAGGTTGGTGTGTCATTAAATAGCCATGGCAGGGTTTCATAAATGCTGAGAATGGGAGGGTGAGTTTAAAGCGTTCTCTTCGCCATTGTTTTGTGGGATTCGGATCAGGCTCCGTTTGCCCACTGACGTATGGCATTGCTAAATAAAGCCCAGGGTGTGGGGGGGGGGAAATATAAAGTGAACACAGACAGGCATATGGTGCCTTGCCATTTTTTTTCCTAGCTCATCTGAGTAAAAATAACATTCTGAATCTAACAGAATCTGAGCATCTGAAGCTTGACAAGAATAGATCGTAAGTGTGTCTTTAATCCCCTTGTGGGCGCATATTGTATGCCTTACCACAAAGGTGAGCTTGGTAAATGAGCCATTAGCTAGACACCGTTTGACTGGGAAAAGCATTCTCTGAGATAGATATGCTCCGTGACAGTCTTCTTCTTTTTTTAAAAAAAAACATTTTTTTATTAAAAGGTTTTATATACATAATAAGGAATGTATTTAAACAAAGAATATATAACAAAGTAAATGTGAAAAGAAAAAAAAAGAAAGGAAAGGAGAAGAAGAAGCAAAGAAAAAAGAGGCAGAAAAAGGAAAAATAAAGTAAAAGAACATAAATTATCATCTCTCTCTCTCTTTCATCTATCTGCCCACTTACAGTACCTACCTTATCTCTCTCTGTTCTGATCATCCTCTTTGTAATTATACATACTACTGAACCTCTTTTTCTAAGAATATATCATAATTCTCTTATTTCTATAATCCATCCTTTTTACTCATCAAAAAGCCCATAAGGAGTTTTCCCGTAATTGATGAATGTCATAATGACATTTTCTAATTAAAGGAAGTCTGCAAGCTCTTTCAGTTTCAATCCACTATGGTGGGTCCATGATATTCATCCAAGTTACTTTTAATCAGCTTTTTTCTGGAAGCAGGTCAGCCTAATGGCTGAGATCTACTCTTAATAGGCTTTTGCCTTGTAGTTGCAAATCTTTCCGAGAGTCTTTCTCTAGGCCCTCCAAATGCTATAATTCCATTCATGACAGATGATGCATTTAAGTCTAGAACGCTCATCAGGTAGGGTTTATTTTATACAGTTGGCTAATATTATGAATATGGCTGTGGGGTGGTTGACCACAGAAACATTATGCAGATGCCAGATGACATTTTGGTGCTTAACAGACCAGATGTAGTGGAATGTAGTCTGGATATCCAAGAAGGAAGGGCTGCATTCCAGAGAACCAAGAGACAGCGAAGCTCAGAAGAAAGTGGGTCAAGATAGCTCCTCCCTAGAAATTCTTGGAATATATCATTCACGATGCAAGTAGTTGCTTTGATTTGACAAGATTTCTATCTATAGGTAAGGAATAATAATGGAAATTGCTTAGAAGTAATTCTACACTTATCTGAATTCAAATGACCTGAACCTCTCTCTCTCAAAAAAAGAAGAGATAGCTTTGTAAATTTGTTGAGTATCTAGACCAGGGGTGTCAAACTCGCAACGTCATGTGACATGTTGCGACGTATCATGACTTTTTCCCCATTGCCAAAGCTGGGGTGGGTGCGGTTTTGGCATGATGCATCCAGCCTGTAGGCTGGCAGTTTGAGACCCCTGCTCTAGACCATTTAATTCCAACAGATTTTAATGGGAATGACATTTGCCTCAGCAGTGGATTGACATTTTCCATTCTTGGTTCAACTGCTGCCACCATATTCATCATACATATTGCTTCCATGTATAGTTTGCCGATATACACAATTGTATAGTTCTGGAAGCTTGATTAGTCACAAAAGATAAAAAAAAAACCTTGTATGAGCTTGCATGAGAAACTTTTCAGGAATTTCATTATTATAGCTGATTGGGGAAGAACAGAAAAGGGGAGGGTCAAGAGATGGAGCTGAGCAGGACGAAAGTTAGGAAGATGAGTATGGAGTCATAATGTGCTTAAGATGTTGAAGAAGGTATGGTGACTTTTTCAATGGGAAAATAATGGAACAGCAATGAAATGTTCGGCATTTCTGCCAAACATTTCAGTCACTCATGCGCTCGTGACCTCCCGGTTGGACTACTGCAATGCTCTCTACATGGGGCTGCCCTTGAGGACCACTCGGAGGCTTCAGCTGGTGCAGAATGCAGCCACGCGAGTTGTGATGGGGGTTTCCCGATACTCCCATGTAACACCTCTGCTCCGTGAGCTGCATTGGCTCCCGGTTGCCCTCCGGGTGAGATTCAAGGTGCTGGTGATGACCTATAAAGCCCTAAATGGCTTGGGTCCAGGATATCTGAGGGAACACCTGCTGCCGGCATCAAGCTCCCTTCGTCCTGTGCGCTCCCACAGGGAGGGCCTTCTCAGGGTGCCACCGGCAAAAGATTGCCGGCTGGTAACACCCAGGGGGAGGGCCTTCTCAGTGGGTGCGCCTGCCCTTTGGAACCAGCTGCCCGTAGAGCTCAGGACTGCCCGTGACCTTCGTTCATTCCGCTGGGACCTGAAGACCTGGCTCTTTGAGCTTTCTGGCCAGGACTGAGAATTTTTAATTTTAATTTTATTTTAATTGGGTTTTAATTGGAGTTTAACAGGGGTTTTATACTTTATTCAAGGACTAAATTTAATTATTTTAATTGTTCTTAACTTTTGTAATTTGTATTGTTATTTTAAATACCTTGCGAACCGCCCTGAGTCCTACGGGAGAAGGGCGGTGTATAAGTCCAATAAACATAAACATAAACAAAGGTCACCTAAAAGAAATTAGTGCCTAACTATAACTTCTCAATAAGTGATCAGTAACAATATGCCGAAAAATTTATCAGCAGTTCTTAATCTTTTCTCCCTGGCCACTTTTTCGTGATGATCTTTTTAAGGCCTTGTTCACACATGCAGCTTTGTGCATTAATGATTGCCATCCTACAATTTATTGGGTTTACAAATAGGATCGTCACAAATCTATAGTTCAGATACCATAAATCGAGCCACCAAGAGAGGAAATGGGTGGAAGGGGACTGGCCAGCGATTGACATAAAGTGTACCAGCCACAAATGCTGGGTGATTAAGGGGAAAAAAAGGCAATTAGGATGTATATGTATGTATGAATTAGCCTTTGCTCTGAGTAGATTCCTACTAGCACAACTATACAATTCCCCAAATGATTGCAATTAATCATATAAATGGAGAGCTTTGACTGGCCTTGAGTGTACCACTTGGCATCACCGGAGAAATTCTCTGCTTTGCTTCCAGAGATAAAATAAAAGCCTTGCACAGCTCCCCCCCCCTCAGCCATTAATGGCTTGTTTAGTTGTCCAAAGGCCAAGAAGGAGCTGATGGCGAGGGGGGGGGAACAGGATTTGTGTTATTCCACTGAAAGATTGTTCTCCTGAAGCAGATACTTTTAAATTGCCTTCTTTAACCAGATTGAGCTTTCCAGTTCAGTGTGAACTAACGAACCCTTCCCCAAATGTCATATGATGTACATACAGAATGAAAGCCCTAGTTAATAAAAATTTGGATAATGACTCCATTTGGGCATTGAGGTGCAGGCCACACAGTTCTTGATTTCTATGTCATAACCAAACTGGACTCTGGACTCTTCTTCTTCTTCTTCTTCTTCTTCTTCTTCTTCCTGATCCACGTCTGAGAAATTAGGAGTCCCACTCCAGAGTCCCTTGATTTTGAGGATGCCAGAGCATTTTAGGATGCTGGTTCTCAACTTGTGGTCTACGAACTCCTGAAGCGCCATGATGTCATCACGGGGAGTGTGTGTGTGTCCATGAAGGCTTGAATAAAAATTATGATTTAAATTTGAGTTAAGTCTTGGGGGTCCGAGGCCATGGTCCATGGTCACAAAAGGTATTTAAAGGGGGTCTGTGGTGAAAAACAGAACCACTAAAATAGGTGTTAGCCATGAATTTGGTGAAGCATTACAAAAGAAAATCCAAGGAGTTTGTTGTGTCAAAAATGCTTAATTTCATGCAAGTAGAAAATGTACCAGGGGGAAATTCATCACGGTTCATAGTTCAGGAGTCTTGATGGCAATAGGAAGTCTTTAAAAATGTATTTATGGCAGATGCTTAGCTCTTTTTTTGTGTAGGATCTTTAGGTGTGATAAACAACCCTGCAGAAAACATCTCTATACTGAATGGGTTTTTGTATAAAACCAATGTTTTGTTTTATTTACAGGATCCAAACTAGATTTCATATATTGTAGCTGATTTGATTGTGTTGTTGCTGCCATGGAGGTTCAGGTAGTTTTTTGTGTTTTTTTTAATGAGTTTTTATTAGAGGTCGATTTTTAAAATTTTGTATACTGCCTGGGATTTGGGTGGCTATATGCATTTGTTTAATAAATGTTAATAAATAAATAGGGATCACAGTATCATATGTTCCTGAATTAGATTCTGTCCCAGTAGCTTCCAAGGAATCTGGCCAACTGCTGATTGACTTCACCACCACAGAATGGCAGCACAACACACTGCAGAATTCAGGGAACTGAGCAGAAGAGAATTGTGACGTTGTACAGCTAGGCTTTCTGTAAGAAGCAGATGTTGCCTCTAAACTAATTGGTGCCAACTGGGGTGGGTAGGATCAGTCTCCCAAAGTTTAAGTGAGCTGAAATTACCAAGTGGGTTATCAGTAAAAACGTTCACAAGGTCTGATCTTATTGACCACTGAAATACTAAATGGAATCCCCGAACTGCTTAGGGACCACAATGGTTTGCCTGTTTCCTAAAGTCTTGGACAAGTACAGTGGTGGGATTCAGCCAGTTCACACCAATTCGACAGGACTGGTAGCTAATTTTTTGTTGCCCAGGCCCAGAACGGACTTCCAGAAGCAGCATCCACACAGAGAACCGGTGGTTCATCTATTTGACAAGTACCATTGATCATGACTGTCTTGGTGATTCCTCCTAGGTTGATTCTTTCCTATCTCTCTGACTGAGCTGGTCTGACAGCTCTAACCTGGTTCTTGTGAGATAGACTACTCTTCTTATGTTAGGTGTAACACTAGCAGCACGGGTGTTCTGGTCTATTTGTTTTGTTTTAGATCCTCTATCTCAGAGGTCCCCAACCTTTTGGGCACCAGGGACCCATTCTGTGGAGAGAGGTTTTTCCGCAGGCCGGAGGGTGTGTGGTTTTGTGTGCTGTCTGCTTTGCTTGTTTGTGTGGACCGGTTGCTGGCATGTCGCGGCCCAGTACTGGTCCGCGGACCGGGGGGTTGAGGACCCCTGCTCTGTCTCATAGAGTATGGAGAAGCTGATGATCAGTGGATCATCTGGACATGCCTAAGGTTGAGTCTAAGTGCCCTTTAGCTGAATAATGCATGACATTCCAGTGTGCAGAGGAAGCTAAGTGGCCACAGGGAGCAGGTGTCTCAGATGGCATGGCTACTATCGGGATGGCTCCCTTTAATGCAGACCTTCTTAAAACGGAATTATAACAGCTGCATTTCCACCTTCTTTCTGAGCAATGGTAGGCTTCCTCATCTCACCCAGACAATTTAATTTTCTACTGGGGTGGTGGTGGTCCAGTCTTCATATTAATAATGCAAGCTATCATCAAGGCATTTCCGTTATGTTCAGCTATTCCATGGCCCCAGCAGATCACTGAGCTTCCAGGAAGTCCCCCCCCTTTCTCTCCTCATTGGATTGGATTGGAAATACTGTTTTATTGAGAGGTACAGAACATCACGAACTGGATAAAGTCCTCCCTGTGATAAGTAATCTCCGTCCCTGTGGGATACATGGATGTAGGTTTCTCCACAATTTCATTGAAACACTTCTGCCAGTCAGACTGGGCTGAGAGAAATGACTTCGTCTGCACTTGACATGTTTTAGGGCTAAGTTGGAGAATTCTCTCCACTCTCATCAAATATTTGCTACCAGCTCTCCTAGGCCTGGGATGATTCATAGGGATTAAGTTCTAGAATTGCCTTCGTTTGGTGGGTGAGATTTTAATTTGAATTTCAAATTTTAATGAAACACTAGGGGAAATTCTTCAAACAGCCCTTTCTAGCCTCTGCTCACTGTAGCCACCCAGACTCACCTGGTAGGAGACTCTGGGCAGCATAAAAATTTAATTTAATAAAATAAATAAAAATTGTGAAAGGTATAGCCCTAGACAGCTGGATGGAACCAGGCTAAAAGTAGCCATGGGCAATTCTACAGGGAGTTTTGAGGGAATTTAAAAACAGTTTGAATTGCTCTGATTTCATAGCACAGATAATATTGAAATGCTGAGTTATCTTTTAGTTGTCATATGGGTAACCCACAAAGGACAAGGAAAGGAAAACAACACCGCATGTTTCATGACATTGTGCAAATAATACATGTGATGTAATGAGCCTAACTTGTGCCAGACAACTGATGCAAACAGCATAATTTGCACAATTATGTTCAGATGTGCAGTTGGGATGAGAGAAAGCAACTAGCACAGTCACCCAGCCAGCTTTCATGTCTAAGGTGGGACTAGAATTCACCATCTCCTGGTGATTGGCCCCAAATCACCCAGCTAGTTTTCATGCCTAAAGTGGAACTAGAAGTCACAGTATCCTGGTTAGCTTTGTGAGTGTTGAAATGCATGCAGGCTTGGCCCTTCCATACATGGAAGGAAAGAGGACTTTCTAGTGGATATTCAGATGAGCAAAACTTTGAATGTGTCTTTACTTCTTAGGTGTTCTCCATTTTTAATAAGGCTAAAGCAGCAGCAGCAGCAGCTAGGTCTCCCAAACACTTCACCCACTTGAAATATTCAATGATCTTTAAAAAAAAACATTTTTTTGCCCATACACCTTAATTGCCATTACATAGATGTTCACCTCTTCTGCATCCTTAAATCTTTTTTTTTTTTTAAAAATTAGCCTTCATCAAAACCACAATTCTGATCCATGTCACCATCATGGCGTAACTCCCAGCTGAGGCAACCTGCTGAAAAGAATTTTGAGCTGGTAGCGATCCTGCAAACAAATGGAAAAAAACAAAACAACAACCCAAGGATTTTGAATTGGAAAGAGACATTCATTTGGACCAGCTTTTAGTTCCTATAAGTGAATTTTGCAAACGGCATGGGGCCAAATTTCCTTGCTGGGCTACTGCTGGGCTGGTGTGTTGTCCGAAGGAAAAAAAAAGACAGCTTTTTCCAGCTGCCCTTTGACGCTTGTAATGACCACACCCCTCTGATGATTTGAAGAGGCGCTACTATTAGAAGCATTATGGTATTTCCATCCCCTTTAGATCCAGTAAAGAGGAATCCACCAGGTATTTGGAGGGAGTCTTTAGCCAAGCGTGGAAAGAACAGCTTCTGGACAGCAGATACCTCTTTCATTCTCTTCCGACTTCTCAGGCAAGTCAGCAATCCTTCCTTTTCTGTGAACATTTTACTGTCCGGCAAGTCTTCCTATTTCATTTGCAGAGATAGGTACAACTCGGGGCTTTCCGCTCTCCTTGTTAACTAGTTCTCTTCTTAGTACTGGGAGGAAGAAGAAAGACGGATGACAGGATTAGCTGTAGATAATAGGGATGCAGATCACAGGGCTGTGTTTTAATCGGAACTAATGCAACTTTCAGATTCATGTATTGGTGATGCTTTGTAGATTGCAAAAACCCTCAGGGGACAGAAGTTTATTGTTAGACACTCAGTGGCAATTATCTAACTATAAATAGCATACCTTCAACCTTAGAGCAAGAGACTGGCAAATGGGTGTTGTAGCAAATATCTACAGTTAGAGTTGCCCATAGGCATGTATATTTTTGGGATTTGGCTTAGGAACAGTAAGAAACCTTAGGTTTGGGGGAAAGTATTTTAGAAGCTGTAATTCCTTCCCACTTTCCTCTGCTTACCATTTCTTCCCCACTGGAAGATTTACTTAGCAGAACGTTCATTTCCGAAGAGTGAAAATAAGCAAAGAACAGCAAAGAATGCAAACTGCAGAAAAAGAACAGGGTGTTTGCCAACGTTGGGTAGCTCTGAATATAAAGAATAATGTGTGACTAAGGCCTAAAAATGACATGCGATATGCAGCGTCTCTCTCTCTTGTAGAAATGACAGGAAATTATTTTTAATTAAACGAAAGCGATATCAATGGGAATTTTTTCCCCCTATTGTTATTTGCGAGAAAGGGTTGGGACATCCATTAAGCATTGAGTGCAATGTCTTTTGTGTAACTTGGAACTAATTCTTCTGGGAAGCCCTGATAGCAGTGGGAATTTTCTTTTTTTTAGGGGGGGGGTGCTTTAGCTTTTTTTGTAGTATTATGTAATAGAATATGTGGCATGTGGCTAGTCCTCATATCCTCAGTTGTTAGTTGGCAAAGGGATCTGTGAGCTACTGTTACTGACATTAGCTACTAATCAAGGAGAGAAGCAACCTGGAATTAAGGAGAAACTTCCTAACTGTGAGGACAATTAACCAGTGGAATGGCTTGCCTCCAGAGGTTGTGGGTTCCTCATCAATGGAAGTTTTTAAGAAGAGACTGGACAATCATTTATCCATGCTGGCTCAGGAATTCTGGGAGTTGAAGTCCATGAGTCATAAAAGAGCCAAGGTTGCCTATCCCTGGTATAGGGCCTCTCTCCTGCTTGAGCTGAGGGCTGGACTAGGAGACCTCCAAGGTCCCTTCCAGCTCTATTCTGAATTGAATTGATCTGTTCAGAGCCCTAGTTGTGCTTTTGTGAAACAAATTGTCTTGTATTGCTGTAGTAGGAAATACAGAGCCCATAACAGTTGATCCTCCAAACATGAACAGAGCCGGGGATAATGGGATTTCTGCTATCAAATGTACACATATGCCTGGGCTGAAATGTCTGTTTTTTTTAAAAAAAGCTTTCACTACTAGCTTAATCAGTTCCTCACTCAAGTAGATGTAGGGCCACCCAGGCGTTAAAAACATCTGGAAATCTGGGCTACACCAATGCTTTGAATTGCTCAAAATATCACTGCGAGAAGACCTATTTCCTGGCTTAAAGTTTCTAAAGCATTTATGCTCTGAACAGTGTCACCCTCCCTTCCTAGAGGTTGCACACAGATTGCTTATGGGTAATGAAACCTCACCTGAGGAAGATCCTCCTCACCAGTTCAGATACTTACAGTGTTAACCCGTTGACTTTTGGGGAATGCCAGGCCTGGCTCTGTGGATTTGGAGGGCGATCGATGATGCCACGAGCCTGCCTGCTGAAGAATCTCTAGATTACAGTTGTTTTGAATTCTGCAGAATCAAAAGCCAACTAACTATCCAAGTCTTCTTTGCTGTCCAGGCAGCAAAGCCTTGGTAAATTATCTGATTATTGTGGTGCCTGTTCTCTGAAGGCTTCCTTGGCAGAGGCTGGCAGTTTAGCTGAGAATGATTGAGTGCCGGTACTCAATCATGGTGCTTTGCAGACTGATTGAAGTCCAAAACTCAAAACTTAGCTTTTCTCCAACCTGCTAAGTTCCAGAGGTGTTGAACTATACCTTCCATCATCCTCAGCCAACATGTCACTTGATTCTTCGGGGGGGGGGGCTCAGATTAAGGATGGCTCCATTAACTCTTCCACCACAGCTGCTTCTCTTTAATTTCCTTTTCCTCTCAATCATCTCGTCGTCCTCTCTGTGCTTGTCTCCCACCCCCCAAGCACAGCACATGATATGTAGTGGGGATCAGAAGAAGACTATCGGGATGACATCATACCATGTGCTTGTATTGCAACAGGAGAAGGAAAAGGTGAGATGGAGGGTTCCCCCCCTTTTTCTGGTAACAGCCCTTCCGTTGAACCTTATTCCTTCTGCCTTGCAATGAGTAAATGCTCCCCTTTCACTCCATTGCTTGTATCTATTTAACAGGCACAATCCGAAGTTGATGAATGCCTAATTTCATTCAAAAGACTCTTCTCCTTCTCCTCCTCCTCCTCCTCCTCCTCCTCCTCCTTCTCCTCCTCCTCCTCCTCCTCCTCCTCCTCCTCCTCCTTCTCCTTCTCCTTCTCCTTCTCCTTCTCCTTCTCCTTCTCCTTCTCCTTCTCCTTCTCCTTCTCCTTCTCCTTCTCCTTCTCCTTCTCCTTCTCCTTCTCCTTCTTCTTCTTCTTCTTCTTCTTCTTCTTCTTCTTTTGACTGTAGCTTCAGAAAAGCAGACTGGTTAAAGATCGAGTTTTCCATCAGCAGTTGGGTTTTCTCTCTTTCTCCCTGAGTCTTTATTAATTTTATTGCGTCTGATTACACATGGGTTCATTCACATTTTCATGCAATGTACAACCAGAGTGAGACTGGACTTGTCTTGGGTGACTTTAAGACTCATTCAGATCTAACCCGCCAGTCACTTAGAAGTATGGGTGCCCTTAGGTTGACCTCACCTCTTGACAGTTTGCCAACTGTCCCTACCATACTGCTGATTGTGATGTTATCCATATCTAATTATGCCTCCCTCTAAGTCTTGCCTCTCCTGTTATCAAAGACAGGATGTGAGATTTTATAGACAGAAAGGGACCCGTTACTTCTCTTTGAAGAGAATCAGGCTTCCTTTTATGATGCAGGCAAGCCCTGCTATCTGGTGTCCAAACTGAAGGGCTGAGGCCTTTAAAAATCCACGCTCCAAATTAATGGGGCTGGAAAACTGGATGGATCACGAGAGGTATTGAACATCGACCACAGAACACACAACCAGAGGCAAGAGAAAACTGAAAGTCTGTTCCAGTTGTAGGATGCTTAGAGGGAAATGAGGTGAGAACCTCAGAAGAAATTGCTGGGTCCTTTTTTTTCTCCTTGGTGAATCGAGCTGAAGTCTGAAAACAATTTTCCTTGGTATTCCTACCTGTAAAAATAAGATAACCTGTTAGGAATAAAGACACCCGTCTATCCTACCAAAAACTCTTTAAAATTAAATGGTGGTAGTAGTAAGCACACACTGTCCTACGTGTTGGGATTTGCAACATTATTTTGACTCAAAGGTGGTTTTTTGTTTTGTAAAAAAATGGTTTGATCCTCAGCTATGGTTACTTTTGCAAAGCCATTTGCTTGATGAAACATTTTTGATCGCCCATTCATTTATTCCTTGCTAGATTTTATCCAAACGTTTCTCCTGGAGCTAATCTGGCATATATCACATTCCTGTATCTTAAGTTTAATTTATGAAATAGCGTCAGTTTTGTTAGGGAGACCAAACCAGGAAGTCAATGTCACAGGAAGGCTAAAACACCTTTTATTGAGGTTGGCTATAATAACAGTATGTTTCAACCCTGATAGTGCTGTAACTTCTCCACCCTGATACTCCGGAAATCATGGAGCTACTTCTGAATGTTACCTCATTGTTCGGGACTTAAAAATGCTTCGGTCCTTTTTCTTAGGCCAGTGTTTTTCAACCTTGCCCACTTGAAGATGTTTGGACTTCAGCTCCCAGAATTCCACAGCCAGCCATGGAATTCTGGGAGTTGAAGTCAGCACATCTTCAAGCAGCCATGGTTGAGAAACACTGGCCTAGGTGAAGGCTCCTGCATATCTGTGAAGGTAGGCACAATATGGATAGTTACCTTCTATGGCTCATGGTGGGCTTAAACATTGATTGGTCTGTTTCTAATCAAATATCCTAAATCAGGGGTACATTTAAGACTTGTGGTCTTCAATTCCCAGAATTCCCCAGCCAATCGTGAATTCTAATGCTCTAGAATTCAGTTTCAATGGAAAGTGTTGAAGAACCATGCAAATAACAATTTTAAAGAGGGTATACCTCAGGGGTCTTCAAACCTGGCCCTTTGATGACTTGTGGACTTCAACTCCCAGAATTCCTCAGCCAGCGTGCTTGGCTGAGGAATTCTGGGAGTTGAAGTGCACAAGTCATAAAACGCCAAGTTTGAAGACCCCTGAGGTGTACCCAGAAGAAGGCATGTGTCAACTGGCTACAGATTGTGTTTAGCCATCTCACTATGATTCACCAAGCCTACCAATTAGACATAGTGATGGTGCACCCAGTTTGACTATTCTTGTCTCTCGTCTTTTTGACAATCAACAAAGGTTTCAGAATTAGCAGCACCCAATCTCACCAGGTCTTCCCAATCTGACACTGTTGTAGTGTGGTGTCAAGCTCAAGCCACAAAAGGTATGGCTCTTGCATACCAGGTGTGAACTAGACTCTTGTTGTGAGTCAAACAGGGAACCTTTTTCGGGGGAGCAGACTGAATTTCCCAAGCAAAACCATCATTTCAGAAATACATCAACTCAGCAGACCTGTTACTCATAATTTAGTCCATTTATTATTCACAGTTTAGTCCGTTTTGCAGAGACTTGAGATATTCTTCCTCCAGTTTGTGATTTTGACAAGTTTCTAAACCTCATTGACGATCATGACATCATGGGGAAAAAAAAACAGATGGAGAAGCATATTGAACTCAAAGGAGTTTCTGAAATGTGAAAGCAGTGAAAAGAAACGAGCCATAAACCTTAAAATATGGAATAGAAGAACAATAAAAGCAGATTTTGTTCACCGTGTGTAAGCAGAGTACAGGTCATCCTGGATTTACAACCACCCTTGAGCCCAAAGTTTCCGTTGCTAAGCAAGACAGTTGTTAAGTGAGTTTTGTCCCTTTTCATGATATTTCTCGCTGCCGTTCTTAAGTAAACCATTGCAGCTGTTAAGTTAGTAATATAGTCATTAAGTGAATTTGGCTTCCCCGCTGACTTTGCTCGTCAGCGGCTCGCAAAAAGGGATCACATGACCCCGGGACACTGCAACCGTCATAAGTATCAGTCAGTTGCCAAGTGTTTGAACTTGGATCACATGACCGTGGTGGGGACGCTGCAACGGTCGTAAGTGTGAAAAATGGTCACAAGCCACTTTGTTTTCGGGCCATTGTAACTTTGAACAGTCACTAAAGGAACGAAGTCAAGGACTAGAAGCCATGGGATGCACGAGGGATATCTAAATGTATAAATTAAAGATAGTGGGAGGGCCAAGCAACAAAATACTTCAGTTAAAATATCTGAGCCTTGCAATTTGTGATTTCCCTTTTGTGGCCTATGGTTCCATGTTTTCTTGGACGCTTTCTGTCACAGGAACATCAACCACTTATTCCATATGAGAGCAGTTTCAGGTCCTTAATTTAGATGACCTCTTTCCCCCTTTTCCTAACTGGAGGAATATTGTCTCCAATTTCTTTTAAGGGATATGCTGGCACTTGGTCTCCTGCCAGCTGCTTCATATCCCAAGCAGCTTAAAGAATTTCTGCAAACATTTATAATAATGATAATAAATTACCCTCAGCTACACCCTTGAGCTTCTTCCTTTTTTTTTCATGGTTTCACTTTTCAAGACACTCCTGTTTTCTCCCATGTAGAGCATCTTAAATATGGTATATAGGTGGAAATGGTGAAAATATATTAAAATATTCATAAAGAATGGCCCGGTACGTCACTGTCAGGATAGCTGTGGCCACCAGTTCCAAGTTCATTTTAAGCTTGTAGAACCATTGATAGCTCTATTCCAACCATCTACGGCAGGGGTGTCAAACTCATTTTTTTTATCATTTTTATTGGGGTTTTTACTATGTATCAATTGTATTTTAATCGGGCATGCATTTAATTATCTTTTAATTTTTGTACATTTCTGTGTTTTATTCTTGCCCTGTACACCGCCCTGAGTCCTCAGGGAGAAGGGCGGTATAGAAATATTAATAAATTAAATTAAATTAAATTAAATTTCATTGAGGGCCGCATCAGCATTGCGGTTGCCCTCAGGGGGCCGGGTGGGTATGGCCAGGGTGGGCGTGGCCTACTGGGTGGGCGTGGCTAGAGTGTGTATGGCCTACTGGGTGGGCGTGGCCAGCTCTACATCGTTCGCATCAAGGGTGCCTATGGGGGCCTGGGCAGGAGTGGGACAGATCTGAGGGTCTCTGGCAGGAGGAGGGTCTCTGGGCCAGGGCCAAGGCAGTGGGGGCCGTTCCCTCACTGTTTCCAGGATGGCTTTGTGGGCCACATGAAACCACTTCGCAGGCTGGATCCGGCCCCCGGGCCTTGTGTTTGATCTACTTGTAGCGTGACTTAGCCAGGTTGAAATTTTCAGAGGACCAAGTAGCTGCAAGGATCGTGCTTTGTAAACTGTTTACTTTAAGTGTAAACATGTGCTATCCTTTTTGTACCAGCGCTCTTAGTGACCAGTTGGATTCCTGCCGTCACGATCACCTTGACAGCCCTAGTTGTATTATTAATAAAAAAGGATGATCACCTCTGTGAGATCACCCAGATATTCATTTTCAATTCATTTCAGTAACAGAAGATTTAGGAAAAGCCCTATGTTCCATAATTTATTTGTTAAATTTATATGCCGCCTATCTTACTGTTGGAGGCAATAGACAATGTAAAAATAATGGTTCCAATGTTATGGAGCTTGAGAAATAGTTAGTAGATTCATTGAATGACTTACAAATTGATTGTCGGAATAAAGGAACTAATCGTGTCCTGTTTCAAGTGAAAAAGACGTGGGGGAGGGACAAGCATAACAACAGTATTTTATTTGTTCACTCTATTTAATGAATGCCAAATAACCAAAGTTGTCTAGATAGTGTTCCAATGAAAAGAATATATGAATTAATCCAAGCAATTACAGGAATGGATCAGATAAAAACAAAACCATCCATCCACACTTAATAAAAACAAAAGCAACAACATCAATAAAGATTTATTGTGGGGAAATCTAAACAATTAATGTCCCCTCTCCAAGTTTCTAAATGCCTGGGAAATTAGGGGAAAATGTCGTTTTTTTTTTATATAAAGTATGTACTAGCACATGTTTCTGGAAAGACAGTTGCTGGATTCCTGGAAGCGATATCTGAAGAACGGGAACAATTTTCTTGTCAACACCAGTCTTGATTCTCCAGGCAGATTCAAAGACCGATTCACACATTCATGGGCATCTGTGCATCAGTTTCTCCAGCGGCTCTTGCGAATTCAGTTCAAAGGGATAAAGATAACGCAAAGCACAAAAAGGTCAACAAGCTCTTCCACATGCCATTGTTCATTTTCTGTAACCCTTCCAAGAAAAACTGAAGACTGCCTTCAAATGTCTTGCCTTCTACAGGGTATGGAGCGCTGCGAGGCTGCTGAGAATGCCATGAATTTACTTTCCTAAACTTTATGCATAGAGTATCCTTGAGAGGCAGCGTAAGCTTGGTACATATTTTTTTCTCCCCATCCTTGGTGGCAATGCCTTGTTGTTGTTAGCTGCGAAGTCGTGTCCGACCCATCGCGACCCTATGGACAACATTCCTCCAGGCCTTCCTGTCCTCTACCTGTCCAATGCCTACTTAGCCAAAAATATGGGTTAAAGATTTTTGCTGACATTGAGAAAAAAACTCTTTTAAACGCATCTCTCAGTAGATTAGAAGTGTAAAACAAACAAAAATATTCCATTTCTATTGAAGACGAAGGCACTGGGTGTTATTGGATGTTTTATTCTTCTGTTCAGTTGGGTTTGATTCTTGGAAAAGGCCTGGACAAGTCCCTGCCATTTTCCTAGCAAGGTTTTTCAGACGTGGTTTGCCTCCTTTGGGCTGAGACAGGCTCAAAGTCAGCCGGCTGTCCTGCCCAGGGTAGGATTAGAATTCACAGTCTCCAAGTTTGTAGCCACTATACCAAACTCCCTTCAAGTTCAAATAACTTGCAGAATTGAACTGCAGAATTAACTCGGCAACAAAAATCCTCGAGATATTCCACAATTAAGAATACACACCATTTATTAGTTATATTAATATAGGGTCCCCCCCCCCCGTGATAGATAGATCCCCTTTCCAAGATTTTGGTATCACAGGGACAGAGAGTTCCAGTCGGCTACGACGAGTTGTCCCATTCCGAGTTGTGTAGACCCTATTTCTAATCTGGCATGCCTCAAAAGTCTGACAATGGAAAATCCCTCAATCCAGATGGAAGTTTTTTTGCTTCTATGGCCTCAAGTTGATCCAGGCAATTATTTAACAAGCCCCTTTCTCCATTTCTGCAGGCATCCTGAAAATGATGAGTTACTACATGGATACAACTATTGGGAATCCATCTCATTATCCCCTGCCTCGTCCTCTGATGATGGTAAGGAAATTGTTTGGCTTAATAATGGAGATATAAGGAAGCCGTGTATACCTGTTGCAACTCAAGTCAGCTCCGGCATTGCTAGCCAGAAATTCATTTTTGCTGGGACTTTTGTAGCCTACACAGACTGGTCCCATCCAAGCCCAAGATAGAGATTCCTAAGGATTACAGAAACACAATCAGGCCAAAATAAGCTACTGTGAAGTCCATGGTGCTCTCTGAGCTCGCTTGCTTGCAGACCTTGCATGATGTTACCTACTTGGATAATGAGATGTCTGTAACAAACCAAGCTCAGAGAGCACCAAGGATTGAGGTACAGATAGTCTTTATTCTATCGAATAAAGCTATCTATAATATGCAACTCTGATGTAGGTCACACACCCAATCTCTCTTAAAAATTCTCTTTGCTTCACTCCTTGCATTTTCATATTATTAGGTTCAAGGGTTTATATGCCATAAGCATGACTTAAAAGCTGGTGTTATGGCAGGAGCCAGCCAAGGGATTTTCCTGAAAATTCAGTGAAATAGAATTCAAGGAAGGTTAAAGAGAAACATACAAAGTCAATGCTCAGAACTAGCATGGATGTCAAAACAGCCATACTTTAGCAAGAATGCTTTATGCCCTAAAATAGAAAGATACATTAATTCCCACAACGGAAGAATGGCTGAAAAAAGTGATGAATCTGGCAGAGATGGCCAAATTACTTGCTTTAATCAAAGACAAGAAAACTTCCAATTTCCTTTCTACTTGGACACTGCTTATAGTTTTTGTGCTTGAGACAGAAAATAACAACGAACTTCTGATTTTGGGATATGCTGATTGGATAGGTTTTCTCTTACAGAAATAGCTAGCGTATATTAAGCGTGCAAAACGAGAGAGAGAGACAGAGAGAGAGAGAGAGAGAGAGAGAGAGAGAGAGAGAGAGGCTGCAGTGTTGTCACCTTTATTCAACTGCGTTGGAAAGAGTTGGAAGTTAAAGCTTTCAGTTTTTTCCCTTTACCCCACACTCCTTCCTTCTCCTTTTCCCCTGTCCCACTTTGCCGGTATCTTTAATTCCCCTTGTACTTTATATTTTGATGCGTTTAGTGAAATTATATATAAAAATGCAGCCATCGGGAGCCTGCTCGAAACGGTTTCAGAATGGGAGGGAACACAGAGGGGATGAACACCTACGGAGCGGTAGCAAGAAGGAAATGATTGCACATGGGAGGAGCAAGTACATAAATGGGGCCAGGCCTTTTAGAAAGCAGAGGAGAAGGGAAGGAAGTTCCTCTTCCTGTTATCCCAAAGTATTAGCAGGCTCAGCAGATACGCTGCCAATGAGATATGTGTCTAAGCAATCAACCTTTGTCACAAAAGAAACATCCCTGCTGGGATTACACTTCCTCTGAACGCATTTAGTTTGGGGATGGTTTCTTAGAAAAGTTAGGCCCGTTTGGTCTGTTGTCAAAGAATTAAAAGAAACAGAACAAATCAATCCATGGGCATCAGACTGGTGCTTTCCCAAAAGGCAACTGGACTTTGTTTTCCCTCAAAGGGGTTCCGTTCCTCATCCAAGAATGGTGGAGGATGGAAGGATTTATATTCCTTGCAGTCATCTGGTCTTTAGTACTCTCTCTGAGAGCTCTTGAGGCCACTTGGAGGTTTATCCGTGCCCTCAGGGTCACCTGAATCAATGTGCAAATGGGTGTGAAACCTTCTTGGAACTGCTGAAAGGATTGTGTTGTGAACGGGAGATAGGTGGGGTCATAGGGCTGTTCAGTTTTAATATAGATGGCCTCTTTGACCCCTCTTTCAAATCAGCGGTCCTCTCTGCCTAGAATGTGGGCTGAGAGTCTCCATAGACATTGGCATGGGTTTTTGTAGGAAGTTGATTTATTATTGACTGGATTCATGCATCACACTGAGAAGTCCTGTGGTTCTCATCTCATTCAGCGTAAGGTGAAACTCGGCCTTTGCCACCTTGTAAAGTGAGGTTAGGATTCAGAATGAAGTAAATTGTAAATGGTGCCTCATGTAATAAACCAACAAAATTGCAGTTTAGGACTATATCTGAGCCCAGTCAGTCTTTGAAATTAGGGCATTCTTGAATCAGGTTTTGGCAGACACAGAGTTTCCTCATTAAATAATATCAGATTCAAACTCACAGTACTGTAAGCCAGCCTACTTGTTCAAATGAGACACACTGAAATGATGGTTGTGTGAACCAAATCTTTGGAGACGTCACTCTGGTGCAGTGTTTCTCAACCTTGGTAATTTTAAGATTTGTGGACTTCAATTCCCAGAATTCCCCAGTCAGTTGGGGGTGGAGGAGTTGTCTTATTAAAGCTATTAATGTGGATTTAGTATCCTGGGGGGGGTCACCTCCCCACCCCAGAGTAATTTTAGACTGTTTGAAGTAATGGTGCAGTTCTGACAGAGCAAGGAATGGATGTTTTTTATTTTTATTTTTTAAAAATGGACATTTGTAGGATTTCCTACTTCTTCCGTTGGCTGAGTCCTCATGGTTTCTGCTTCCAAGTCCTGATGGTTCCACTGTCCCAAAACTTCTTAAAGTTGTTCTGTTTCCTTTAATAAATGGTAAATTTGGGCTGCTTGAAATCAAAATGGCAGGCAAATTCCTATACACAGCCCAGATTTTCACAAAGATGCAGCCTCAGACATGGGGTGAGGTGGCTTAGAGGTTAAGATGCTGGTCTTGTTGACTGGAAAGTCAGAAGTTCGAGACCCAAGCACCATGTGATGCAGTGAGCTCCCGTTACTTCCCCTAACTCCTGCTCACCTTGCAGTTTGAAAGGATGCAAATGCAAGTAGATAAATAGGTACCACTTGGGTGGGAAAGTAACAGTGTTCCATGGGCCTTGGCATGTAGTCATTCTGGCCGCATGACCACGGATGTGTCTTCAGACAACGTGGACTCTCTCAGCGAAGAAACAGAGATTAGCACTGCCCCCCAGAGTCAAACACAACTGGACAGGGGAAGCCTTGACCTTGCAGTCTTGGGCAAGCCTTCTGAGACATCCATGTTTTTTAATGGGACCTATTGGTGGCCTCTGAAGCCTCCTGATCCTTTTTCTTTCCAAAGATACAAGCCGTGACATTCTTCTTGCATTCTCCCTCTACAAAATCCTCTGTGGATTGGATCATAATAACCTACATACAGGTTCACCGTTTACTTGTATCGTGCTAACTGGATATAATAATCTGATGGATATAAGGAGTTTCATCTCAGATGGGTTAATTGTATCCAAGCTTAATAAAAGGTCTGACAATTTTTTGCTTATACGTTCTAAAGAGCTGGAGAGCTATAGATGGTCAGCATTCCTTTACCCAGGGAATGTAGTAAT
Organism: Vipera ursinii; assembly: GCF_947247035.1. Taxonomy (NCBI): domain Eukaryota; kingdom Metazoa; phylum Chordata; class Lepidosauria; order Squamata; family Viperidae; genus Vipera; species Vipera ursinii. The sequence continues at coordinate 18,999,535 of NC_139519.1, read as the reverse complement.
TGATTCAGAGAAGATAGAATTTCATACCTTGTAGCTACTGGGTTTGATCTTAATAACTTCTGAAATCAAAGGAAGATAAGTCTGCATGGACATACTTTTGTAATCATTATCCAGAATTGAAGTAATAACTTTTGGCATTCTGAACCACCCATCCCTTTGCAGCATCTTTCCTGGGCTGTCGCTGAGAGGGATTGCTTGATTTTCAGTCACTCATTTTGAAAAGTCTGTCTGTTTTTGTCTGTCTGTCTACCTTCACTCTAAAATGAAAAACAGAAATACAAATAGCTTCTCATCTTTAATTGACAATGAATAGAATAGAGTAGAGTAGAGTAGAATAGAGTAGAATAGAACAGAGTAGAATATGGAATAGAGTAGAGTAGGGTAGAGTAGAGTAGAGTAGAGTAGAGTAGGGTAGGGTAGGGTAGAATAGAATAGAATAGAATAGAATAGAATAGAATAGAATAGAATAGAATAGAATAGAATAGAATAGAATAGAATAGAATAGAATAGAATAGAATACTTTATTGGCCAAGTATGATCAGAGACACAGGCAATTTGTCTCCGGTGCATAAGCTCTCGGTGTACATACTAGCAACAAATGATAAATCATCATAATCATAAAATTCATTCGTCCTAAATCATAAGATAGCCACAAATGAGTCCAACGTTTCTCTTGCTAAGTGAAACATTTGTTATGTGAGTTTTGTCCCATTTTACGGCCTTTCTTGCCACAGTTGTTAAGTGAATCGCTGTAGTTCTTAAGTTTGTAACATGGTTGTTAAGTGAATCTGGCTTCCCCATTGACTTTGCTCATCGGAAGGTGGCAGACGGTGATCCCAACACCCCGGGACACTGCAACTGTCACCAACCATTTGTCAAGCATCCAAATTTTGATCAAGTGACCCCAGGGCTGCTGCAACGATTGTGAATGTGTAAAATGGCAACCAGTCTCTGTTTTCAGTGCTGTGGTAACTTTGAATTGTCACTGAGTGAACGGTTGTGACTCGAGGACTTCCTGTATGCAGAAAAAGTGTGCATTTTAGGGAGAAATGAAAAACTGTAGGGTATGAGAGTAACTTGTTCATGGAAAGCATGGACATTTAAACTGACAAGCAGAGAATTCAGCAGTGGAACACCTCGCCTGCAGAAGTTGTGGGTGCTCCACCACCAGAGGTTTTTAAGAAGAGACTGGACAGCCATTTCTCTGAAATGGCGCAGGGTCTCCTGTTTGAGTAGGGGGGTCAGACAAGAAGACCTCCAAGGTCCTTTCCATCTCTGTTATTCCCTCCCTGCCTGACTGGGTGGGCAGGCTGATATAATGGGGAGAAAATGGCACGATATGCATTTGCAGCACATCAGAGTAATTAGACCTTCTGGTTTTTACTCAGGGTTGTTCAAAGGAGACCGACACTTTGAGGAGACACTGTTCTGTGCCATATTGTGACCAAGTGCCCAGTCACAATTACTCACTCATGTTTGCATTTCATAGCTGGGAAGCAATTCTTTTGTTTAGCAAAGGTATTTTAAAGTGCCCAAACCTCTGGAGACCTGAAGTGGGTGACTGTAGCTATTGTATCCACTCAGCCCTCAGTCACACCAAGATTGTTCTACGTGTGGGAATAGGAAGTGTTACATCAAAGCCCAGTCTAGCTGCTTTGTCAATTCCGGTTGGCTGGTCTCACATATGATTGACCAAAAACTATTATAGGATGAAAGTAGTTGGTACTCGGCCCTGTTGACCTCCAACGACTATTTATTTGTGCCTTGCAGTTCATTTATTATTCCCGAACTTCAGGATTCCTGTAGGAATTCAACATTGGGACTATATCAACTTCTTTTTAAATTAAAGTAAACCAGCCAATGCAAGTCTCTAGCCTTTAGGATAAGAAGGGCAAAACTCTTCGCAATACTTCCGAGGCATTTCAATAAAACAGATATAGACGCTTGCAGTTTTTAATTTAGTACATATTCCAGGCTCAAATTTTATGCGCAGACAGTATATTTTATTTAGGGCTCATTTAGCTTTCTGCGACCGTCATATTGTGCCAAATCAACAGGTGAGGCAATTAATCTGGACAGAAGTTGAAAAGGGTGCCGTTTTCCTTCACCCATCAAGGTAGCACTGATTGTGGTGCAATAGTGGCGAATAACTGTAGCTCGGGGGTAGGAAGAGGGTGAAGGTTTGTCTTCAGCGGACTTTAGGGGATGTCAGAGTCAGAGTTCTTCTGTTCACAAGGGCTTCAGGTGTGGGTGTGTGGAGTGAAGGTCTTGTGATGGGTCTTGGGACCCAACTCTCAACCAACCCACGCAAGCCCCCCCCGCCAGCAGTTCACTCCTAAGGACCCTGACCGGATGTAACCTTCCCATCCCAAGACCCATCGCAAGCCTCTCCCTGATGACTCACCCCTGACCCATCACAAGACCCACCAGAAGACCCTCACTCGACACACCCTCAGCCGAAGCCCTTATGAACAGAAGAACACCGACATCTCCTAAAGTCCGCTGAAGATGTGACCTAGGCCGTTAATAAAACATTCAGAAACCAACCCACGAGCGCGGAGAACGAACCTTTGCCCTCGTCGATTGTGATGTATTCAGAAAACACATCCCTTAATTCGTCATAACAAAGAATACATCTTTTACAAATGAACAGAAGTCGTAAGGGCAGTCGTGACTTATGTCAACAAATTAAACAATATTCCTCTCCCAAAGTAGCCTTCTCCCTTTTTAACTCGATGTTTTTCTTTCCCGGCAGAGACAGGGAGATGTCGGTTCCTACGAAGACCCCTGGGTGAGTTGTGGGTTCCAGTCCACTTGCTACCAGCAGAGGGCGATCTATTCCCTTTGGGATGAGACTGCAATCCAGGAAGTGCCCACAGGCTTAGACTATTACAGCACAGGTAGAAAAAGCAATGTTGTTTCTCTCTTTCTTTGGCTTTGCTCGCTGGAAAAAATGTTTTCTTATGTTCCTCCCTTGCTACGGTATAATGTCATGAGTTACAAATCAGGAAGTTTCTGCTACTTCTTGCCATTACTAGGAACTTGCCAGGAAATATTAAGCAAGCCACTCTCTCCCAGGAGGTGACAAGAATATTGTCCTCCTGTTAAAAGAGCTATTACTGTGTTGTACGTCTCAAGAGATGTACACAAATGCACAGCGAAGGCGCTGCATAAAATTGCCTTGCACCTACTTGGTTTCATCTGTTTATTTGTTTTTGTTTTTTAATTTGCTATTCAAAGCTCTTAATAGGTAAAAATCTACACGCCTAACAATAAAATGTGTAAATGAAACACAGAAACATCCTGAAAACGGCAGCTATAGCACCTGTGTTAAACTTTACTACATCAGCACATACATCATATGGCAGAAGTGCCATGCCCCTGGTGTATTTTATTTTATTATTTTATTTTATTGTATATTATTTTATTTTATTATTTAATTTAATTTATTATTTTATTTTATTTTATTGAATTGCACCTGGTCTGCTTCTGCTTGGCTGGAAGACCATCGTGGTTTTATTTTTGTTTTCTATTTATTTATTTATTTATTATTAGCCTTCAATGCCAACTGTTATGGTGGTGAACTAGATAATGAAACACACTGGAAAAAGGCATCTATTTCATGCTGGTTTGAGAAAGTTTCATGGAAGTGTCCACAGAACGCCAAGGATCAAGCCTGATGCAAGGGTCTTCTCTAGTGAAAACGTGAAATATTCTGGAGGGAAGGGAAAAATTGGGGCCCTGCTTGTTTTTGACAGCGCAATGTTGGCCTTTGATGGCCACAGCAAGATTATTTACATGCAGATAAGATTACGGAGTGCTTTGGTAGGAAGAAAGCATGGCTTAGAACTTCACTCAGCCTGAAACCCAGGCTTTGCATCTTTTTGAAAGATAGATCATTTAAATGCAAGAATTTGCCTTGGAATCTTATCTCTGGAGTTCCAAAGATATTTCTCAAGAGGTATGATATTGTTTTTTCTTCTTGCGGTCAGCCGTGGAATGGAGGAAGAGATGGTTCTCACTTTCAAAACATGCACAGGGATGCTTGTTTCAAAATCCCTTGGGACCCCTGCTTTCCCAAAGAACCGGGGTGGGTGGGTGGGTGGGGGTTATTGCCACAATTCTGATCTGCTCAGGAACAGCCAAGAAGGACCAGCTGAGGTTGAAGAAGCAATGGATCAACTCAACTCAGCATATCTACTGCATCCCAAGCAAATGGTGTGCAAATCTTGTGCATTTGCACAGTATCTCTCAACCTACCTCAGGGTTATTATGGAAATTCCATTACTGGAGAGCTCTATGTATGTCCCAAGAGGAAAAAAAATGTAATGTAATGCAATAATTCTACTTACTGCTAAGCTTGTAAGCCGCCCTGAGTCTTCAGAGAAGGGCGGGACATAAATGGAATTAAAATAAAAATAAAATAAAATAATTCAAGAAGTCACCTACAAAAAAAAAGTCTGAAAGATGTTCTGGACACCTTTTTATAACTGAGAAGTAGCTTCCAATATAATTTCTCTCTCTCTCTCTCTCTCTCTCTCTCTCTCTCTCTCTCTCTCTCTCTCTCTCTCTCTCTCTCTCTCTCTCTCTTTCTCTCTCCCACCCACCCACCCACCATCAAATCAATCCACAACAGGGACATTCTCATTGCTTAGCTGAGCTCATTTTGTGTGAAAAATCCTACCTAATTTCCCATTTTAAAAACCTCAAACTTTTATATATCCTTTGTACCTTAAGATGTTTCTCGAGATAAGAGCAGGAGACAACGAGGACCAGATTGTTGCGGACTCTGCAAGCTGCTTAGAGAGGGCTGTAAAGCACAATAAGTCTAAGTGCTATTGCGATTGCTAGCTGATGTTTTGCAACGCTTTGCAACCGTTGCACTATCCTACCAAAAGGAACTCTCCAGATCACCCCCCCACCCAACAGGTTCCTCTGCTACAATTTTGCAGTTTTCAGATGCAGCCTAAATCTGAAGTTCTTGAGGTCTATCAGCGTAGAGCGTTTTTTTTTAAAAAATAAATATTTTGAATTCTGCTTACACAATTAGGCTTGTCTATAGGTGTGGCTTTTTAAAGCTGAGCAAGTATGCTATGTGGTGACCAACTATTACAAAAAAAAAACTTTTAAAAAATGTTAAAGGGACTCAAGAGTCCCTTTTTTTGGGGGGGCGTCCCTAAGGGATTGAAATAGTCGGCATGGAGCCACAACCCATGATTGAAGCCCCACCCCCTTTTTTTATAAAAGGAGCAGGGGCTTAACACACAGTCAGAGCCTCCAGTTTGATTTATTATTTTTTTTAACATTCCCCTGCAGGCACTCATTTTCTTTATAATATTCTATCAAGCAAATAACTGGCATAGTGAAAATAGAAGCTTTACACCGGAGCAAGCATAGGGCTGTAGCTTTAAGGGACAGAACCCATTCTGAATTTTATAGAGGGAGTATTTTAGTTTTACACCCAGAATTTTCCAGTTGGACTGAAAAGTATCTGGAAAACCTCTGTAAGTTAATTTAGATGTATCTTGTTTCCCCATGGACGGTGGTGGGATTCAGCTGGTTCGCACCAGTTCGACAGAACCGGTAGCTAACTTTTTTGTTACCCAGGCCCAGAATGGATTTCCAAAAGTGGCATCCACACAGAGAACCGGTTGTTCACATATTTGAATCCCACCACTGCCCATGGTCCATATGTGTCCCTGGACAGCTAGCAATGTGGCCCCACAAGATAATAAAGATATTAAAAAAGGAGGTTTGTTATTTACATACATTGCCTATATTACATATTTTGTATGCGGCCCATCCTCCTCATTCAAAGCGGTCCAGGCAAGCCAAAAGGTTGGGCACCCATGATTTAGACCAAGAATGGACAATGGGAGAGCCATATTTGTAACATCCCCATCGTAACTCAGTGGTCAAGGCTCAGTGACCGGAGAATGAATGGTTATAAGTTGTGAACTACCGGTGGTCAAGAAGAAACATCATGGGTAGGAAAGGGAAATTGGATACTCTTCTGCACAGTGTTGGACTTGAATGCCATCCTGCGCTGTTCAGCAGGGCCTGTGGTCATGAATGGTGGGTAGTGCAGTCCTGTAGCCCCTGGGAGAACCCATATCAGCTGCTGACACCTGCCTCTGTTCCTTTGGACAGCCATTTTCCTGTTCTGAATGAGCCAGGGATGATCCTGTAGTTTCGGAGCGAGATGAAATAAATTTCAAGCATATTGTTAGTGGATGGTTCGATTCAAGAAGTGGCAGTTCTCCTCTTCCTTCTTCTGTGTCACCCTCTCCACTTTTGTTTTCCTGAGACTGGTCTTCTGCCCAGGCTATTTTCCCATTCTCTCTCTCTCTCTCTCTCTCTTTCTCTCTCTCTCTCTCTCTCTCTCTCTCTCTCTCTCTTTCTCTCTCTCTCTCTCTCTCTCTCTCTCTCTCTCTCTCTCTCTCTCTCTCCCCTCTCTCTCTTTCTCTCTCTCTCTCTCTCTCTCCCCTCTCTCTCTTTCTCTCTCTCTCCTTTTCTCTCTCTCTCTGCTCCCTAGAGGAAAGTTCTCTTTGTATGCAGTTTCTAGGCCCAATTCCAGATTCTTTCCTGGAGGAAGGGCAGGATGTGTCCCTGTTGTGTGTGGGTCTGTGTGTGTTTGCAAAGGCCAACATGGCTTAGCAGCCCCAACGGCTTCTCCAGCTGCAGTGCATTTTCAAAGCCGGGCTTAAAAGAGAATGCTCTGCATTTTTTTTTGGCATTCTTTTATCCTATTTTTAACTGCAGCTTCTTTTTCCTTTCTCAGCCCCTTCTGACATCCCTCCCCATTCCCCCCCCCCGCAGCCACCTCCCCCGCACTCCTTCGGAGGAGATGAATGGGACTCCTTTTCTCAAAGAAGGCACATCTGCTGAGGATGGGAGGGAGGCTCGGAGGTTTTGGGGGGGAGCAGCAGGGGAAACTGGCAAGGCTATGCGGGCACACTTCAGGCCTTCTCTGTTTTCCTACCAAGGGGCATCAGAAACACAAAGTTGCAGAAGGAGGAGTGAAGGCTATAGAGGAAATGCAAACCAGAGAGAGAAAGAGAAGAGGGAGGGAGGGAGGGAGAAAGAGGGAGAAAGAGAAAGAAAGAGGGAGAGGGTGGAAGAAAGAGAGAGGTGAGAGGAAGGGAGAACGAAAGAGAGAGGGAGGGAGAGGTTAGGAAGAAAGAGGTGAGAGAGAGGTGGAAAAAGAGAGGGAGAGAAAGGGAGAAAGAACACACAGAGGGGGGGGAGAGAGAAAGAAAGAAAGAATGAGTGAGAGAGGAGAGAGAGGAAGAGAAAGAGATGAAGTAATGGGAAGCAAGGAAAAACTGCCCTTTGACTTGCACATGGCAGTCAAGTCATGGTAGTCAACTAGGCAACGAAACTAGGCAATACAAACACATTTGTATACTATGGATCATGCAGCTGCCTGGCCTCATTCATAGTCCCCCCCCCTCAATCTCTCTGTCTTTTTCCTGCCTACTGTCCTGTGCCCAAGAGCAGCCCGGAGCCATTGGCAGCCGTTGGGTAGGATGCTGCCCGGGAATTCTGCATGAATGACTGGAGTCTTTCTCTCTTGGCTTCTAGTCTTCCCTTGGCTGGTGGCTCTGCAAGTCAAGGGGGCCTCTCGCACAAAAGCCTCTGTTCAGGCATCTTATTCAGCCCCGAGTCTCTGGCTGCTGCTGGCCTCCACACCCAGTTTCTACAATCGTGTGTATTTTCCCATTTGCCCACGTGAACGTACATGCCCAGCAACCATTGGGAAATATTTCCGTCTTCCTAAAGCTTTTTGAATAGCTCCTACATTTTGATACGAGCAAGGGGCAAGTGACAAGCAGCCTATCTACTCCCTGCAGTCACGTCTTCCCTAGCCCCGGTTGCAAGAAAAGAACTTGCGTGGGTTTCTTAAGGGGCCTCTCAGCCTTCCCCCCCCCGAATCCAAAATGTTTAGAGAAAGAGACTCCCTTTGTGTCGCTGAGGGCCTTAAGCTCTTATTCACAGTGGGATATAAGTAGTCTTAGACTGAACAACCACTTTTGGGACCAGAAACTCCCTTGCTAAGCAAAGCGGCGGTTAAGTGAATTGCAACCAATTTGGCAAACTTTTGCCATTGTTGTTAAGTGAATCACTGCAGTTGTTTTAGGGACTCATGTGGTCATTAAGAAATTCCGGCATCCCTGGATTCCCATGTATTCTACCAGGAGACTCAGATAAGCCAGGCTCGAAAAGTCAGCACCCTCCTAAACATACCCATTCGCTCCGAATCCATTAGCGAGGTCCATTTTCCTGTCTGAATTCATGGTGACCTAACCCTAAGTGGATTTTCCCTCCAATGAGATTTTCCCATATTTTTTACCAGGAAACAAAGATAGGGCAGCCTAGAAAAGTCAGTGCCCTCCTAACCATACCCAAGCACTCCGAATTTGTTGGCGATGTCCATTTTGCTGTATGAGTTCATGGTGATCTAACCCTAACCCTAAGTGGAATTTTCCTCCAATGGGATTTCCCCATGTATTTTACCAGGAAACAAAGACAGGGCAGCCTAGAAAAGTCAGTGCCCTCCTAACCATACCCAAGCACTCTGAATTTGTTGGCGATGTCCATTTTGCTGTATGAGTTCATGGTGACCTAACCCTAACCCTAAGTGGAATTTTCCTCCAATGGGATTTCCCCATGTATTTTACCAGGAAACATGGATAAAGGCTTGAAAATCAGCACTATTCTTAGCATATCCCATGTGCTTTGAATTCCTAGGCAATGTCTATTTTGTTCTCCAAATTTATGGAGACCTACCCCTAACTCTTAGTGAATTTGCCCTTCAATGGGACAACATAGGAGGACTGTGCAAAGATTCGGTTTGAAAAAAATTCAATTGAACCTTATTCCATAGGTCAGGTTTTCCTGTACATAGTGATAATTTATTTATTTATTTATTTAATTGGATTTGTATACCGCCCTTTCCCGAAGGACTCATAATATGATGGGGGGGGGCTTGAACACCTTAATATTCTTTGAAGTTACACTTTTATACAATTCTTTCAAAAATATTGGATTTGGAGTAAGGACAGACCAAATAAAAACGGAGCAAGTCCAGCTTTTACCAGGCCTGGGATGAATTAATCCCCCAAAAGTTACTCTGAGACAGTTGCCTGGAAGCAATAAGCATATTCATCTCTTGTGCTGCGCTGATTCATCTTTTAAAAATGTATTTATCTTTTTATTTATCCTACTATTTATCCTACTACTTTGGATATGCATACAAGGTGCTAAATTTGGGGTTCTGTACCTATTGACTATCCATAACCTGCCAGATGTCAGAGTTAACAATGGTTGTTGCATGCCGGCTGTTGATCAGGATGAACCAGGGTTTGTCTAAGCAAAGTCAGCTGTAGAAGCAGGCGGCAACTCCCGTATTGTGGGAATAATAGCTTGTCCTTTTAGAAGCCAAAAAAGGACTTCCTTTCGGGGTTTTATCATGAATGGGAATGACTTGATCAGTGTGTTTGGTGCCAAACTAGTGGAAAACGTGTCTCTGTGTGGTGTGTGTGTGTGTGTGTGAGAGAGAGAGAGAGAGAGAGAGAGAAAGAGAGAGAAAGAGAGAGAGAGAGAGAGAGAGAGAGAGAGAGAGAGAGAGGGAGGGAGGGTGGGAATGTTGGAGGGGGCTGAAACCCTGAAAATAACTCAGGCTTTCCTCCCTGCCCCCCCTCTTCACTTTTTTGGCAGCCTGGAACCATTCCCTTGGCAGATGTTCATTGTGTTTATAGCTGCTGGAGAGGAGACCAAACTTTCTCATTACTATTTCTCTCTGTCCTTCCCCCTTTCTCCCTCTCTTAACCTGAAGCCAGGGAGTACAGCTTAGAGGATGCAGCTGGAGAAGGGCTGATTTGGGCAAAGGAGAGGGGAAAAAAAAGAGAGAATGAAACAGTTGGAGGGGAAAGTGTGTGTGTGTGGGGGGGGGAGAGGGCGGGCTGTGCCTACCCCATCCCATTCAGCTAATCCTTCCACCACACCCACTCTCGGCCAAATCTTTCCAAATACACGTGTAGGGGTACAAGCACACGCAGAGGAGGGAGGGGAGGGAAAAGGAAAAAACTAGCAGATTTTTTTTTAAGAAAATTCAGAAAGTAAACATTCAGGCCATGGGGGTCTGGAGGTTATGGGAAAGGAGGCAACTATCCACTAATCAGGCAGGCACACACTTCCCTTCCTGAAATAAGCCAGAAAGCTTTGCTTTACACAGGAGTCCTCCGAGGTTAACCCTGGATTTGCCAACAGAGCTGCACTGCGGAAGGCTGGGAGGAGAGAGAAGGCAGAAACACAGACAGAGCCTTCTGCTAGTTGCTGTCATCATACCCAGTGGCCCTTTCCGCCTGCACAAGCCCTGTGCTCCGATGTCTTTCTAGCAGGCAAGCTACATTGCCTAATGAATTCCTACCTGGATTGCAGGTAGATGATGTTTTTGGGACATTGACCATTGACTGAAAAGCACAACAGTTATGGTAAATCAACAGTTCCTGATATCTTTGTAGAGCAGGGGTGTCAAACTCAATTTCATTGAGGGCCGCATCAGCATTGCGGTTGCCCTCAGGGGGGCGGGTGGGTGTGGCCTGAGTGGGCGTGGCCTACTGGGTGGGCATGGCCAAACTGCGTATGGCCTACTGGGTGGGCGTGGCCAGCTCTACATCGTTCACATCAAGGGTGCCTATGGGGGCCCGGGCAGGAGTGGGACAGATCTGAGGGTCTCTGGCAGAAGGGCCAAGGCAGTGGGGGCCGTTCCCTCACTGTTTCCAGGATGGCTTCGTGGGCCACATGAAACCACTTCGCGGGCCAGATCCGGCCCCCGGGCCTTGTGTTTGACACGTCTGTTGTAGAGGATGGATGGATAGATGGATGGAAGAGGAGGAAGGAAGGAAGGAAGGAAGGAAGGAAGGAAGGAAGGAAGGAAGGAAGGAAGGATAGATACACGGTCTTCTATTGACATTGAGTGCCAGAGGAGTGTGAGATTGCTGCCATGAGTGACATCCAGGTTAGCCTAAGTAGAATTTCCATTGTCAGAGCCAGTATATCCCTGAATATCAGCACAGACGACTGGTCCTGACCACAGAAACACCAGAATGATGATGACGCATGCACCATGACATCATGAGGCAATCTCTGCCCTTTTGTGTCTGAATCACACCATCATGTGCCAGTAGGTAAGAGGCAGAGTTTATGTTGAAATGCATATTTTCATCCGTTCCCTCTCCAATAGTCATCTGTATGTATCAGAGGTTGGGGACATCATCTGCTTTTAAGTCCCGGTAGAAGGATGAAGTCCACCAGTAGAGTTTCGGTTCTGATCAGTTTCCATGAGGTGTTCGGTTCACGTCTGAATTCAAGGTGAGGAATCCTAAGAGAGCTGCAGGGAAGACATCCATCAGTAGCTGTAAATCTCAACAAAGCGTGGCTTTGAAGCTCTAGTTCAGAGATGAAGCAATTGTTGGACTGACCTTCCCAACTGGCCAGCAAAATCAGCCCAGTGCATTAAACTAGCTCCTTTCAACTTGACTGGACAATTGGGGAGACTTTGGCATTTTTACACAGACACTTTTTATTGAATAAAAATCAAGCTGGAGGTTGGATGATTTGCACATCTTAGTTGCAACAGGGGACTAAGCCAATCCCCTGGTCCTAATCTCCCCTTCTGCAGAGTTGAATGGCATTTCTTTCTAAATATACAGCATTTTTTTGTGTGTTGGTGCATCTAAATCTCAGCTAGGTTCAAGGGGGTCTGCAAGACATGGTCAAAATAAGGTCAAGAGGACAGCTGCAATGGTGGGATTCAAGCCCCATCCATTTTTTTTCTTTAAAGGAGTCTTGAAATTATCCCCAAATTGTTATATGAATTTTAGAGTTTAGCTACTTGTCAAACAAGGCTCTATACAATAACAAAATGCACGTGGGAAGCTTTCTAACAGAATAGTGTATCTCTTCAGTACGAATATATTTCCAATATTACAAAAGAGACGCTGGTAAAAATCAATCCATTCTGCTTGATTCCTTTTTATCACTGCTCATCTCCTTTCTATGTTAGTGTGCATTTTTTTTAAAGAAAAATACATCATGCATTTTTTAAACATTTCTTTTCACTCTACATAACTTTCTGCATTTATTGCACCCAAGCCTACTTTTCCTGTCTGAATCTTGGTTGCTGTTGTTGTTTAAAAAAAACAACCTTTCAGTATATCTTTGTGTGCAACTGAAATTTGGAGACAGGCAAATTAATCCTTTTCCATTTTCTTTAAAAAGCGACAGTTGTAGATAATTTTTCAGATAGCCTCCTTACAGATCAGCGTCTTCCTTGTGGAATTTTTTTTTAAAAAAGAGTCTTCTGCAGGCTAGGTCAATTGTGATGAATTTCCCAAGGAATTAAGCAACTTTTAGATCTTGCAGCTGCTGGATATGAGTCCGAAGGGCCTCCCACAACTGTGGTCAGGCTGAGAAAGTAAGGAAAGAGGTTTTCTTTACGCGAAAGTGAACAAGGTGGGCCTTGGGTGCTCTGTGTCAACGCTGCTAACATCGGATGTTCTTGCTTTGACAACATATGAAGATGCAGCCATTTCCCCCTTAACTTGTGTGTTACTTTTAGAGTTAGAATTAGATGATGCTCAGGGGGGTGGTTGGGAGGAGGAAGAATGTGTATGGGAATTAGTTAGACATAACAGCATCGGAGTAGAGTGTTTTTCAAGGTTGTTTGAAATAAGAGATGATAAGAAATGGGTTGGAGAACTGGAGGGAAGGTCTGCCTTTCAAACTAATTGGAGAATGTGATTTATGACTGTTAATTAGAGGAGGGAATTGTGCTTTGATACTATGTGTTTAGGGGAGGAGAATTCAGATTTTGGCTTTGACCATGTATGCGCCGATGCCATGCTACTCAAATAAAGATTTTTTTAAGGTAAACAATGCCTTGAAGTTCTTTGAAGAGTTTCATCTGTCCGAACCATGACACTCTGCCATGGGACATTTATTACTGGAACCATTTATGCAAACCTTCAGAAGGCATTTGGCTTTTAAAAGCCTGTGGTTTTCTTCTTCTTTCTATAAATGGTATTTTGGTGGACTTCAAAAAAAAAAAGGTTGGGAAGAATTTCTGCATAAGCAGTCAAGAGTAATGGACAAGCTTTTCTAAATAGCAACTTGGCATTCATTATTAATCCCACAACGGGCAACTGTAGCAGAGATTGGCTGCATCCTAGATTATGATATAAAAGGAGGTATTGGCATTCCAAATCTGTACCAGAATCCTTTGGAATATGCAAAAGAATTCCTTGGGAAATGCTCAGAGGCTCTTCAGAAAAGGAGTTGAAGGGAAACCAGTACAGTATATACTCAAATATACATATCTATAACTATATCTATATCGTTCTTTAGTCTAGTTAGCTAGTTATCTCTGCCCAGAAGCTTAGTGAGAGCAGCTTTGGGGGTTTTTTGCTTTCAGGAAAAAAATGCTGCAGGAAAAATGTATAAATTATGTGTGCATGTTCTTTGTGTAACTTCATCAAATGATAAAGAAGCTCTCCTATTTTCCGTTCTTTTAAAATGGAAAACAATATGGCGCCATTTGCCAACATCCTACCTCTCTTACAGACCTTGTTCAAATGCCTGTGATATTGTATTATGACACAGTCATTGCAGTAAAAACAGAAAGAGATACAACATGTTGTAAATAGCTCAGTGCTCTTGCGATTACCACATTGTCAATGCATAAAGTAAGTTCAGTCTAAACGTATTTCGCCACTACCGGAGTCAAAAGCTTTGCAGTAGAAGATTCTCTCTTAAGATGGGGCAGATTATACTTGATCTTCATGTCAATATTACTTTGTAAGGCAGACCATAAGTAGTTTTTCAAACCGGCCTTTAAAACCGGGACGCTAATGTTCCTCTCCCGGTTCCTTTTGCCTATCACTTCATTAACATTTCAGATGTTTATAAATAAGACAATCTGGTTAGTTTTCAGTCTAGGTCTCCAGGGAAGCCACTCTCTAAAACACTTAAGAAGTTTAGGAAAATGTTGCTCTGTATAAATTCCACTATTCGTATTTTTCTCCTGAGCTTCTGGTAACCAGTTGATTATGGAATTTATAGAATTTGTTTCCATAACAATCTCAGAATAAATATTTGCAAATAACCCTATGAAGAATGCAACGACTGCCTAATTCTCTTTGCCGACCCATATATTTGTGGAAAAAAACACACACCCTCTTATCTACCCAAACTGAAGAAGCTGTACAGATTGCCATTCTCAGTATTTAGGTTTCTGTATCTTTTCTTTTAGTAGGTTTTCTCATCTATTCCTTCTACATAGATTGTTTAGAATAGAGCTTCTGGGTAGGAGTTGACCTTGTCACATGCTGATCACAAAATTGCCTAACATATTTTAATTGAGACCATATAGTTAGTTGCTGTGATGGTATATCATGTGCTAAATTATATTAGAAGGGCCAGGTCTTCACACCTTCCCAGTGTGTCATTTCTTTCAGGGTATCTCTTAACCTTTATAAGGTAGATACTCCAATGTCTAGTTCCATACTCTGACCACTAGGGGTAGCATGATCTACTTGATCAAGCAATGGATTAAGTCTTAATGCATTTTGACAAGGTAAGCCTATTAGAGGTTTAGCAAATAAATCATATTAGCTTCATAACTGTAACTATGGACCTTTAGGATTTCTGGCTTGTCTCCAGGAAATCCTAGTTTTCTATTGATTCTGGTTAAAGCTCGGTCTTTCTGTCAGCTCTTGCATGAAGATCAGTAAGTTGATGAAGTGGTAAAGCAGTTAATTGCATGCAGAAACTGTGTCAAAATTCCTTTCTAATACATTGGCTATTAGAGTAGGCATCTATTTCTGCAAGTCAGATTTATCTACTCATAGTTATTGGGTACTTCTTTCTTTCTCCATCCCTTGACTTCCTTCATGGAATATTTTTTTTTTCTGTGGTAAGCTTTGTTGGTCAAATCAAAATGACTTTGATACCATTAAAACAAAATAGAGAAGCAACTGTCAAAAATGCATGCTGGGGGGGGGTCATAGGCCAGCAGTGCAAAGAGACGGCAGATTAAACTGTCAACAAGGCTGGCAATTGATGACTTTTGACCTGACTCCATGTCAGGTCTTCTATTACACACAACAAAGTTTCATCTCTGGACACACTGAGCTGAAAAGGTGTATTGTAAAAGAAGCTTAGAGTTACTTGTTAGGAATTCTTTGTTCTGATTGAGATGGTGTGATGTGTTCATCACCATGGCCTAGTCTGTTGCTTGAAAAATCCATAATTACCTTAGTATCAGCAAGGCAGACAGGAAAGCACCTAGATTATTTATTTAATTAAACATCTACGGCTGCCCATTTCAACTTCATGACTCTAAGCAGCGAACATACCACAAAACAACAAATAACAGTAATATCACGAAGTATTGGGCAGCCAACGTAAAAAAAAAATCATAGCCATCAACACAACTATGCCACAATCTTCACTGTATATTTTGGCCCCCATGTCCGGTGACATAGCTAAGTCTTCAAAGCCATCCCAAAGGCTACCCGGATCAAGCCTGATCACGCTGATCAACATTCCAGATGCAAGGAGATGATGTTCCAAAGAAGGATGCCATAATAGAAAGGTTTCTCCTCCTGGGCCCTGCCAGATGATATTCCTTTTGGGTATTCTGTCCTAGATTTTAATTCACAAATCCTATTTATAAGTGCTAAAGCAGGGACCTTCAAACTCGGCCCTTTTATGACTCATGGACTTCAACTCCCAGAATTCCTCAGCCAGTGTGCCTGGCTGAGGAATTCTGGGAGTTGAAGTCCATGAGTCATAAAAAGGGCTGAGTTTGAAGATGCCTGTGCTAAAAGAACCCCCAAACCTACCCACTCTTTTTTTCTAATTTCTTGAATTGTTTTGCTTGGATGCACGCATCAGTCCAAACTCTGCAATCAGATTAACAAAACACAATTGCTGTGTTTCTGTCATACGCTAAAGGTAAAGGTAAAGGTTCCCTCGCACATGCATGCTAGTTGTTTCCGACTCTAGGGGCCGGTGCTCATCTCCGTTTCAAAGCCAAAGAGCCAGCGCTTGTCCGAGGACGTCTCCGTGGTCATGTGGCCGGCATGACTGGACACCAAAGGCACACGGAACGCTGTTACCTTCCCACCGTAGCGGTCCCTATTTTTCTACTTGCATTTTTACGTGCTTTCGAACTGCTAGGTTGGCAGAAGCTGGGATGAGTAACAAGCGCTCACTCTGTTACGCGGCACTCGGGATTCGACCCGCCAAACTGCCGACCTTCTGATCGACAAGCTCAGCGTCCTAACCCACTGAGCCACCCAAGCAAATAAGTTATGTGGCTTAGTTTTCCCACACAACTGGTAGTGGGGTGGAGAAGGGTGATACCTTGATGAAATGTCTCTCATGATAAGAACTCCTCCTAATCACTTTTAGAAGACCTTAAAATGTTCTTATTCTGCAGAACCAATGCGGATAGCATGGGTCTACCCTATAATCAGCAAGCGTAGACTGTTGATGAGCTTTTAGTGTTTCTTTGTACTGCACTCTAAATTTTATTTTATTTATTTATTTATTTATATTATATTTATATACCGCCCTTTCCCGAAGGACTCAGGGCGGTTTACAGGGTGATTAAAAGGAAAAATACAAAAGTTAAAAAGAATTAAAAATTGTCTTGAGTCCCTTGAGGAATCTACAAACAATTCTAAAATAACAACATCCTGTACTTATTAAAGCCGTTTGTGATGGCCTGGTTCTTGCAATGTGCTAAGATAACTGCTAGGTTTCCTACAACAGACTAACTTAACCATTTCAGACCTGAAATGAATGACGTTTGTTCCTAGCTTAAAGTATCAAATATCTCACAGATGTTTTAACTGGTTTTCCTGCATTTTGCAGACAATCTTTGTAGTTCCTACTGATTTTTCAGAATAAGGGCAGGTACTGGTCCCTATTTACTATTTCTTCTCATTCAACATGTTTGCCCAGCAGGAATGAATGAATGAATGAATGAATGAATGAATGAATGAATGAATGAATGAATGAATGTAGGCAGGCAGACAGCCAGGCGTGAATGGATTAATGAATGGGTTTATTGATGGTTGTGGATAAGGAATGCGGAGAAAACTTGTTCAGTCTGAATTTTCATACAAATTGGTCCCATTGCTGAAAATTTCATACTTCTGTACCGAAATCAGTTTTTCTTTCAGAGTATCAGAATAGAGTCATGTATTCACAACTCAAAGCATCTGCTTTATTTGTGAACCAGAAAGATGTATACGGTTATGTATATCAATCTGCAAAAAAATGCACAGTGGGGAAAGGGTCAGATATCTATTAAAAATGCACCTGCTTGAAAAACAAACAAAGATGAATATATTAGTTGCCATATGAGTGGGTCTGTCTGTGTGCTAGAATGAAGGCAGAAACAAGGTTGAATCAAATTTGTATTTGGGGGAAGAAATGAGAAAGAATACATCAATAAAATTTATGAATGCATAAATGAAATTTCAGAGGCTTGCTCGTTACTCTTTAGACGGATGAGCTCCGAAGGGGAAACTGAAAGTATTGTTGCAGCGGTACATACTGTAAAAATGAAAGCGTAAAGCTTCAGATCCAGGAGACTCCAGAAGCTACATTTTGCCATTTGAAAACAACTGGGAATGAAAATAGAGGAAGCACTGGTGTGATTCCATCTGGATTGAGACGTTTTTCCCAGGGGATGGAGAGAGAGAGAGAGAGAGGGAGAGAGACAGAGAGAGAGAGAAAATTAATCAGGCGATCAGCCTGAGGAGAGAAGCATGTTATTTAATTAGTTTTACAATGCCTTGACTTGGAGGCACGTGGTGCTTCGAATAGAAGTGGATAGATGTTCTGTTAGCTGGCTAATTGTTCAGAAATAGCGGGGCTTTTGTTCAGCCTCCGCATGGGGTATGTGATCTTTCTCAGCCTACGGGCTGCCCCCTGTTTATAATTTTAGATGGATCTATTCAGGCTTGCTCTGTAGCATGTATATGTAAAAAAAAAAAAGCAGAACAAGAGCTGCATTGTTGGGTGGCCAAGATCACAGTCCAAGAAAACCACCCCAAGAAAACCAAACACGTGTGGAGGCAGACTGTGCAGCTCTTAACGTAGTTCCTTAGGAGACCAGATCTGCCAGATTGAGGCCAGTGGAAATGGCTAATTTTCCAAGATGAAATGTAAGAAAGTGCGCATAGAACAAGTACTCCAAAGCATAGCTTATGAGAGCCACAACCCTTTTAGACACACACAGACACACACTCTCTCTCTCTTTTACAGTGCGGTGATGAAATACTTGCTTGGCATACAAAAAGTCCATGTTGAATGGACTTCAACATGACAGCATAGCAATATTATGGAATATTAGAATACTAAAAGCCAGGCGATTGTGAGTTCTAGTCCTGCCTTAGGTATGAAAGCGGCTGGCTGATTTGGGGCCAATCACCAGGAGACGATGAGTTCTAGTCCCACCTTAGGCATGTAAGCCGACGGGGTCTACTTTGGGCCAATCACCAGGAGAAACTGATTCCTAATCCTGCCTTAGGCATGAAAGCCAACTCACCTCACAGGTGGGTAAAACAGGAGGAGGAAGAAGGAGTTTTGCATGTGTTCACTGCCTTTATTTATAAAAATAATAAAGGCGAGATATACATAAATAAAATAAAATTATTGTTCTGGGCTGCCAAAAACTTTATAGGGCTTCTGTGTGAAAATAAATCTGTTTCCTGTTTCTTGGGTGATAGCTATAGAGTGTTAGTCAATCCCCGGGGCCTTTTTTTCTTATTTTTTTTGCCACTAATCTTTAGCCCTGGCCAGTTATGGCTGAGCGGTTGTTCTCCTTTAGCTTCTGAGATCATTTTTGGAAGCTCCTGCTGACTTTGGCAGGTTTCTTTGCTGCTGGAAACCAAATTTTGACTGAGAGTTGTGAAACTGTCCAGGTCACTTTGGATCAATGTCGTATTTTCCAAATTTATGTATTTATGACATCCCATTTTTGCATTAGCTAGAAACATAAATTTGCTGCGTGTTTCCTCCAATATATGAATTTGGTGGACACACCCGCCAGCTTTTTGTGGATGCTTTCCCTGAATTTATGCTTTTCTTTTTACTTTTTTTCTTAATAGGCATATTTGGGATGGTTTATTGGAGTTCACATTGTGGAAAAGGCAGAATTCAGATCACCCTGATGTTCAACAGGGAAGAATCCAGGAATTTGTATAACAGTTGAGACGGAACAAATTAATTTTCCCTCCTTAGTCTGAACTGAACTGAACTGAATTGCTCCCTGTTTGGAGTTTTGGTGGACAGAATGAAAAGAAGATTCGTGCTATTATTAAGGCAGATGTCTATAAGGTTTTGGTGATTCCAATTGCTATACATACATACAAACATATATATATATATATACACATACACATATATCTGGGACGCAGTGGCTCAGTGGGTTAGGACGCTGAGCTTGTTGATCAGAAGGTCAGCAGTTTGGCGGGTCGAATCCCGAGTGCCGCGTAGCAGAGTGAGCGCCTGTTACGCGTCCCAGCTTCTGCCAACCTAGCAGTTCGAAAGCACGTAAAAATGCAAGTAGAAAAATAGGGACCACTACGGTGGGAAGGTAACAGCGTTCCGTGCGCCTTTGGCGTCTAGTCATACTGGCCACATGACCACGGAGATGTCCTCGGACAAGCGCTGGCTCTTCGGCTTTGAAACGGAGATGAGCACCGGCCCCTAGAGTCGGAAACGACTAGCATGCATGTGTGGGGGGAACCTTTACCTTTATACACACACACACACACACACACACACACATATATACACACATACATACTTACACACACACACACACACACACACACACACACACACCCCTTCCAGAGGATTTCAGCTATTCTTCCATATTCCCTCCAGGTTCCACACCGCTACACTGCCAATAACAGTGAATTAATCTTTGGTGTTTTTTTTTTCTGCTTGGAGAGGTGCATTCTGAGACCAGTTTCCATAGCTGCAAAATTATGCTTTTCTTAAAAAAAAGAGAATGTACTGCTTGAAGATGGAGGATTTTCCAGATTCAGTGAGATTGGAGCGATGACCTACTTAATTCCTGAGCATGATTTCAGAGAACCTTCCAGAACTAAGTCATAGGTATTGAAAAGCTGGATACGATACTAGGGTACAAATGTTCTCTTGTAATTCAAAGCAAGGTTATCACCAATCCGTGGCCATTCAGAAATTCAAGGCGGTCACATAATATGGTAGCCCATGGAGCACAAGAAGCTTCCAGTTAGTTAGATGATTGATAGCTAATTCATTGCTCTCTATTTTGACTGGTAGAACCTATTCAAGGTTTTAGGCAGGATATTTACTGTAGTTAAAGAGTTGTTTGGGATTCTTACCCCAGATAATGCAAGAACTCAGTCAGCAAGTGAAAGCCCACCTTTGAACTACAATTATCTAGAGGGCTTTTGACTATTTTGTGTGTATGATGTGTACACGCTTTACATTTAGGAACGGAGAACTTGGGTTTTCCACCAGAATTGGTTCAAAGAATTAATTCAAAGATAACAATCACTTATTTCAACTGAGTCTCCAAATTGAGTCTGTGAATCAAATCGAATTGGGTGCTTCTAGATCCGTTTGACATTTTAATGCACATTTCTGCATACACAGGAAGATTGTTTTCCAGATCCAATTGAAGGCTTGGTTGGGATCAAGGTTGCTTTGCACCCTTCTGATTTCCAGATGTTTCAACAGCTGAAGACTTAGTCAATGTGGCCAGTGATAGGAGATGATGAAGCCTGTGGCCAAATTAGACTTGGAGAACAACAAGGACCACATTCTTAGGTTAAGCAGATCATTGTTAGTCTTTGTTGATGGAATCCACAAAACATATGGTAATTCCCACATTAGCCTGTGAAACATTTATCTTAGTTATCAAGGGAATCTGACTTCTTTATGCCAACTGCATTTATTAATGTGTGGGAGGAATATGGAAGAATATTAATTGTTGTTTACGTGATTTGTTTTCCTTGTGGGTATGAATCAAATTTTAAGAAAGAAAAATTATTTTTTTTATCTTAGTCCAAGTATGTTTAAACACTGAAATCTATAGTTAAATGAATGTATTTAACTGATTAAAATAGAAGTATGCAATTTTTTTTAGGATTGGACACCATTTGGACTTTGAGACTTTCTGGAACATTAAACGTTTGTTGCATATTATGAATTTTTTTTGGTGCGTCCTTCGGGAGATAGGGCGGCATATAAGTCCCAATAATAAATAAATAAATAAATAAATAAATGTTTGGTGTAGTGGTGAAGGTGCTGGTCTAGAAACCAGGAGCTAGTAAGTTTTAGTCTCACTTTAAGCATGAAAACCAACTGGGTGACTCACCAGGAGATGGTGAGTTTTAGTCCCACCTTGGGTATAAAAGCTGGCAGGGTGACTTTGGGCCAATCACCTGGAGACTGGGAGTTCTAGTTCCACTTTAGGCAGGAAAGCTGGCAGGGCGACTTTGGGCCAATCACCTGGAGACTGGGAGTTCTAGTTCCACCTTAGGCATGAAAGCTGGCAGGGTGACTTTGGGCCAATCACCTGGAGACTGGGAGTTCTAGTTCCACTTTAGGCATGAAAGCTGGCAGGGTGACTTTGGGCCAATCACCTGGAGACTGGGAGTTCTAGTTCCACTTTAGGCAGGAAAGCTGGCAGGGCGACTTTGGGCCAATCACCTGGAGACTGGGAGTTCTAGTTCCACCTTAGGCATGAAAGCTGGCAGGGTGACTTTGGGCCAATCACCTGGAGACTGGGAGTTCTAGTTCCACTTTAGGCATGAAAGCTGGCAGGGTGACTTTGGGCCAATCACCTGGAGACTGGGAGTTCTAGTCCTACCATAGGCAGGAAAGCTGGCAGGGTGACTTTGGGCCAATCACCCGGAGACTGGGAGTTCTAGTCCTACCTTAGGCAGGAAAGCTGGCAGGGTGACTTTGGGCCAATCACCTGGAGACTGGGAGTTCTAGTTCCACTTTAGGCAGGAAAGCTGGCAGGGCGACTTTGGGCCAATCACCTGGAGACTGGGAGTTCTAGTTCCACCTTAGGCATGAAAGCTGGCAGGGTGACTTTGGGCCAATCACCTGGAGACTGGGAGTTCTAGTTCCACTTTAGGCATGAAAGCTGGCAGGGTGACTTTGGGCCAATCACCCGGAGACTGGGAGTTCTAGTCCTACCTTAGGCAGGAAAGCTGGCAGGGTGACTTTGGGCCAATCACCTGGAGACTGGGAGTTCTAGTTCCACCTTAGTTATGAAAGCTGGCAGGGTGATTTTGGGCCTGTCCCTCTCTCTTAGCCCAACCCACCTCCTAGAGTTGTTATGGAGAAAATGGAAAGAGGAAGAAATTTTAGGTGCATTCTCTCCCTTGAGTTTCTTCTAAAACAATAAAGGCAGGATAAAAATCTAATTCGTATAGTCTCAACTTTCTACTCAGGCAGGCAGGCTGGCAAAAGTGAAATAACTGCTCCATCGCATGAATCGTCAGCCAACAAATGGTGTCCTTTAGCAGTAAAACTAACCCCCCCCCGCCCTACTGTGCAAAATGTACTGAGGAATACATTAAGGAGCCTGGCTTGGGAAAGACAGCAAATGTTTAGCTCAGGTGCAGCGGCTCCCAGCTCAGAAAACGCTCGGTCTTCATCCCAAAGAAAGCCAAGCAAGAGTTTTGTCCAGTTCTCTGATTTTTGTCTGCTGAGAAAAGCATAGAAATGTCACCTCTTCTGCGTTGATCTTTGCTCCTTCCAGCCCCTTGAGTTGCTTCTCCTGCTTTCCCTTTGGGTTCGCTGCTGCCTGTGCTTGTTGGCCGTTACTTCCGTGGGAAACATTTTCTGGGGACGGGGGGGGGGGACAATGACTGGGGCTGTCTGTTCAGCTGTTGAAGAGGCAGGGGGCTGGAAGCCTCGGCTCTCTTCTGTTCCAGGCGTTTGTGGTTTGTTGGAGAGGAAGATGTGCATCCTGGATGGTCCGGGTTACGGAGCACTGCGGCAAACCGGGAAGCGGGGGGGGGGGGAGGGGGACATGATCAGATCTGTTTTCACACTCCAGGGACCAGAGCTGCATTTGGACAACATTGTCATTACAGCATAAAGGCCACAGGTGGCCGCACAGCCCTCTTCTTTCTCTGTCTGTAGTGATCATAGAGCACATTCTCTGTTGTGGCTCTCTGCCTCTCTGGTCTGTGCAAATACTCATTGAGGCCTTTGGAAGGCAAGATAATTGGCTTCTGAAAATTGAATCATATCTGTCCTTTGGAGTTTGCAACACGATCAGTCTGCCCCACAAGCAGCTGCTTCTTTTATACTTATTCTAAATGGCAGAAACTAGTGTTGGTACCTACTCTATGTACAGGAGCTAGAGGAAGGGAGGGAGGGAGGGAAGGAAGGAAAGAAGGAAGGAAGGAAGGAAGGAAGGAAGGAAGGAAAGAAAGAGAAAGAAAGAAAGAAAGAAAGAAAGAAAGAAAGAAAGAAAGAAAGAAAGAAAGAAAGAGAAAGAAAGAAAGTTAAAGTAGCTACATAGGGACAGAGAGACACAGGTTTTAATCCTTTTAGGCATGGAAGCTAGTTAAGTAACTTTGGACTGGTCACTCCTTTTTAGCCCAAGAGAAATGTGATCAAGGTATTGGACTTAGAGCAGACAAACACAGGTTCTAGTCTTCAGTTAGGCACATAATAGGCAAAGAGACTAGACTAGTCACTCTTTCAAACCCAGACTGAAAAGTTCTTTTTTTAAGTACATGTATCAACCCATACTGGGTTAGCACTCTAAATTAGAGTTTATTACCTTGAATAAAGAGGGCTTCTTTGTGCAGTAAATTAAGCCAGCCTGCCTGCCTGCCTGCCTGCCTATCTATCTATCTATCTATCTATCTATCTATCTATCTATCTATCTATCTATCATCTATCTATCTATCTAACTGTATCTCTGTCTGTCTATCTACTGTATCTGTCCGTCTGGTCTGTCTGTCTGTCTATATCTATCTATCTATCTATCTATCTATCTATCTATCTATCTATCTATCTATCTATCTATCTATCTATCTATCTTCCTCTTTAGTTGTCTACCTATTATCTATGTGCACCCACACACCAACATGTATGTCCATTCAAATTAACAATCTTGTGCCCAAATCTCTTACTTTACTTAATTTACTCTGTTTGTGTGCTATACAATCCCCATGACTTCGGTGGCTTATAAAAATAAAACAATCACAGAAAAAAATGAAACCACAGTGCACAGTGATTCATCTTGAGATGGTCCCATAAAATAATGTTCCATACATATTTGAATCAGACTGCCCACTTTTCTTTCCCAAAGTGCTTTTTTTCCCTTTATGGGCAGAAAAGGTGACATCAGAAAACTGAAGGGAAGGAGAAGTTTGGGTTGGGGACTCGACGGGGGTATCCCCCGATGTGCCCCCTCTCTCCAGAAATGGCAGAACAGAATGTCACAGCTTATCACTGCAATATGAAACCACCCAGTTTGTTACATGAATAGTTCCTAAATTAATCTCCATCCATCTTTCAAATATATTTGCATGCTGAGCAAGTGCATAGTAACAAAAGGAGTCAGTATATTTTCCTCTGTAGTACCAGCCTGGAAAACATCACAGGTTGTACGACAGAATGAAAATAATGCCAATTCTATGGTCATTTAAAGATGTCAACTTGATCAGAGGCCCAGGATCAAGAAATGTTATTTTTTTTCATAACAAAATTCCCTGATGATTATTGGTTTTCTTTTGTGTTGTAGTGATCTGTCCAAAGTTTGTCTATTTATTTATTTGGCCAGAGAACAGATAATTTTCAACAAGGAGTTTCGATTAAAATGAGACTGAAATGTAGCCACTGCCTCTCTAGCAGACTAGCAACTGATTTACCTCTTTGATTATATTCTCCTCAGAAAATCCAATTTTAATACAGGCCCCTGGTTCAAATGGTGTAAGCCTTGCAATGTTGGAACAAACTGAGTAGCAATTTATGGCTGGCTAATTACCCTAAGTTAATCACAGTTTATGGCTAATCATAAAAAGGTAGTGATGTGTGGCCTATAATCCAATAATTCAATTCCATGAAGAAATTGCAATTCTCAAATTTTCTTTGTCTGTGAAAGAGGCTCTGTTTTTCTAGTACATCTCATGGTGGAATAAGTTATTTTAAATTGCTCTTCGTGTCATTTTGCGAACTTCTATAAAGGGATCCCCAGGATATGGCAGCTGTGGCTGCATCAGCATTGATTGGGTGGCAAAGCCTGAATTAAAATTGGATCTCCTGAGGAGAATATAATCAAACAGGTAAATCAGTTGCTAGTCTGCTAGAGAAGCAATTGCTCTATTTTAATCAAAACTCCTTGTTGAAAATTATCTGTACTCTGTTCTCTTTTGGACCCGGGGTGCAATATCATGAGGTTAGCATACAAAAGGGTGGATTTGCATGTGAATTGCTGTTTTCATCACACAGACATACATAAACACCAGGGCAAGAGTTTCACTGTGATTTTTTTTCCTTGGGCTTTAATAAAAGGAACTCATGAGAATTTCACCCAAATTCGTTTCCTCTTCCAGCAAAGTTCAAAAGACAAATTCTTTTTCATCACAGTAGAATGTTAACCGGTAGGAAAAAATACAAGAGGATTGTTCTACCTCCCCAAACTATCCCAAAGTCCCATCTAATGGCACGTATCTAAGACACATTACATTGACGAGGTTCTGCATCATTCTGCATGTTAAAGAGTACTTGGACATAGATTTTCCCACCGAGATGGTGGGTGATCATGGCATATAAACTCAGGACCAGGTTATCTTTGCCCTGTAGGATGGATGAGCAGAGATTCTATATTTTTGTGTGGCGTTAGTTATGTCTATGGAGAGTCTCAGGCATCCAGGTCATAGATATCCCAAAGGTGCTTTTTCCAAGAGGCAACTGCATTTCCTTGTTTTTTCTCTGAAGATCTTTCGCTTCTTATCCAAGAAGCTAAACATCTTCAAAGAAAAAAACGAAGTCCAGTTGCCTCGTGGAAAAAGTACTTTGGGGCATTAGTCGGTGTGTCCTACAGTCGAAACCCAGGAAGGTCCTAGCTGAAAAGCCCTATATTGACCGGATGTCCAATAATCACCCAAAATTCTGCTTAAAATTATCAGTCTGGGATTATTCGTTCTTACTCCATTGCAGTCCAAAAAAAAAGGCAGAAGAGAGGTTTGTGGGTAATAGGCCACAGAATTCATTTAAAAAAAACCCTCCAAACTTTGCAGCACGATTAACAATAGTGAGATGTTGTTGACAAGAGAACAACAGCCAGCAGATTGCTTTAATGACATCCATGCTGCTTATTCTCTGTAAGAGGTGACAGTAAATGGGTCCCTGTGAGTCATACTCTCCTTTCTGTGAATTGCCATTTGTGGTTTTGGTACTTGTTTTTTTTTAAAAAAAGACTTTTTTTATCTAAGTAGCAATAAAATATTTACGTCTAAACTAAGGGTTTTTTTTGGTTACAGACCTATGTGTGTTATGTGTTGCTATGATACAGATCTCACCACTGCTGTAACTTTGATGCTAGTGGTGGTGAAGTGGGTAACACTGTGTCGGAAGACTTCTCAGTTGTCAGCAGAAAACTTTGTATTATTCCAGGATAAATTGTTATGGATAGATAGGAGAAAGCAGAAGACACAAATGATTTATAGCAGGGATGCTCGATCTTGGCAACTTTAAAATTTGTGGACTTCAGCTCCCAGAATTCTCCAGCCAGCCATTCTGGGAGTTAAAATGCACAAGTCTTAAGGTTGCCAAGGATTGGACATTCCTAATCTAGAGGTAAAGGGACGCGGTGGCTCAGTGGGTTGGGACGCTGAGCTTGTCGATCTGAAGGTTGGCAGTTTGGCGGGTCGAATCCCGAGTGCCGCGTAGCAGAGTGAGCTCCTGTTACTTGTCCCAGCTTCTGCCAACCTAGCAGTTCGAAAGAACGTAAAAATGCAAGTAGAAAAATAGGGACCACTACGGTGGGAAGGTAACAGCGTTCCGTGCGCCTTTGGCGTCTAGTCATGCCGGCCACATGACCACGGAGACGTCCTCGGACAAGCGCTGGCTCTTCGGCTTTGAAACGGAGATCAGCACCGGCCCCTAGAGTCGGAAACGACTAGCACGCATGTGCGGGGGAACCTTTACCTTTACCTTTTAATCTAGAGGTTCAATGTTTGGGATTTAAAGAAACAACAACCACACACACATTGATCAATCTCAAGCCTAAATGACCCAGAATAGGAAGACAGAAGGAGTACATTACTTTGGTTGAAATCAAACCATATTCATATGCCCGCTAACATCCATCCTTCTGCCTGCACAATTGATTGCTGATCTTCCCTGTCATTTTGCAAGGCACTTTCATGGGGAAAGAACCAAAAAACACAACTGGTGCTAACGGAAGATGTACAGATTTTTACAGCCAAGACTTCTTTCTAGGACACTGTTTACTTCTCCAAATCTCTTCATCAAGGAAAGTATGTTAATAAAAGCAGAAACTAGGGGGGGGGGAAGCAAGACATCCTCAATGTTAGGTCAAGAACTTTTTTTTTTAAACGGTCCACTGTCTCATATCTGAATTAAATATGTGGAACAAACGACCTTCCCCACTGCTAATTAGAAATGTTCCCCACCTGTGGAGTACGAACACAAAATGTATTGCTAAAGATGACTTAAGCTTGTCTCACTCACGGGGTGAATTTAAGATGAAAGCAATGTCATGGAAGTATAGCAGAAAGACAGAGGCTAACCTGGGTGGCCTCATACTATGTTTAGGTACATGATGCTGCCTACAGCCAACTTTGGTGAGATAGACAGATAGATAAAGTAGGGAAAGACCCAAACTATTGTAGATTGTAGATTTGAATGGGCTGGTCAGTGATAGATCTTATCTTTGAATAGAGAAATATATGAAGTCTGTTTTACATGCTGAATAACATTCAATAGCTTTCTTTTCTTTCTTTCTTTTTTCTTTCTTTCTCTTTCCTCCCTCCCTCCCTCCTTCCTTCCTTCCTTCCTTCCTTCCTTCCTTCCTTCTTTCCTTCCTTCCTTCTTTCTTTCTTTCTTTCTTTCTTTCTTTCCTTCTTTCTTTCCTTCTTTCTTTTTTCTTTCTCTCTTTCTCTCTTTTTCTTTCTTTCCCCTTCTTCATGGTTCAGAGCAGAAAAGCTGACACGACCTTTTCCCTTTCACTGTTTTTCTGATCTAAATAGTGCATGACTCTACTGAAAGGTTTGTTAATTTCGGGGAGAGGGAAAATATGACTACAAAGATAAAAATGCAATCAGGCAGGTCTCAACTTTTGCTCTTATGTCCCATCAACTATTTCCTCAAAATGCCTGGATAGATATTAAAAGGCCATTTTCACAAGAAAGGCATGTCTACGCTTACAGATACTGTATTCTCATTTTTATTTTTATTTTTATTGGCGACAGGGCTTAAAGACTTAAAGGTTTAACAATTGCCCCTCCTTTCCAACTAAGCTATTTATGAATCCCCACCAGTAGAGAACACTTATCTTGGGCCTCACAAATTAAGACACTGAGTAAATAATAATCTCCTCTCAGTTCACCATTCCCTGCCTTAATAGCCCCAAAATGCCACACCAAGTAAAGAGAATGAATATTCACTCACTTTACAGGAATCGACCAGTTTGTAAACACTGTTGATTATCATGGGAAATGTGGCTCTCAAAAAGACAGCGTAGCAGATGGTCCATGCTATTTTTTTTCCCATGGCAACCTTATTAGATAGATTAGATTGAAAGAAACTGCCCAAGGACTAAGCTGTGTTTTTTCACTCAAGTCAGCTCTGGTAGCACGTACATGCACGATAGCATTTCCCTCTCTCCATAATGCTGACATTATTATATGCTTATGAATAAGCATACAGCTTCTAATTGAGGTTACAGGCTTACTTTGTTGTATGAACCCAAAGGGTCACCACTGTGGACTATCATAAACTGTAATCACACTGTAATCTTAACTAAATATAGGCTGAGTTTTCAGCAAGGAGCAATTTTAGGTCCGTAGAACATGGTAAGCTTGTAAATCCAATTAGAGTTATACTTGCTAACCGGGAAAACTGTGGCCTATTTATGCTCACTGGTCAAGTTTTGAACCTGGAGCTTTGTAATTAGATTGACAGCTGTGTTAAAGTTGTTCCAGTCCCATTCAAACAATCGACAATCCAGCATCTTCAGATATATCCCATCCCACAATGAAACATTTTTTTTAAAAAAATAATCACGTTCCATTGTAAATGAAGAACTTTAATCACTAGATTTTAGAATGAATGTTTATTCTTTATTGAAGATGCTAACAATCAAAAATGGAGATTTCCCTATTGACTGACCACTAAAATTCCATATAAGATAATTATAATTGTTATACCAATTGTGATTGGAGCCCTCAGAGCAATACCTAAAGGGCTTCCCCAATAAATGGAAGCATTGAATTTATTAGGCCCCAACATCCTAATTTTATATATATATAAAACATCCCAGCCTGCTTGGAATTGGTTACATTCTTAGATGCTATCATAATAATTCTTAGATTCTTGGTTAGGGTTTCAATTATTACATTTCCACCAGTCTTAAACTGTACTTTATCCACCCATGCTACTAATAATAGCAATAGAAAGGGACAATTTCAAAACTGCACGGAGCAATTCTTCTTCTTAACTATTCTTTGTTCTCTATAAGTAGTAATAAATGCCATTTTTCCTTTCTCATTGCATCCTTCCAAGACCTATTGTACTTATATAATTAGGCATATTATACTTGGACTTCAAAAATCCAAATGATCTTTGGATAGTAGGAACAAGATACTGAAAATTCTCCTTTTCCCCACGCAGAGTGGATTTAGGCACTCACTCTAGAAATGATACACCGTTTAAAAACCCAGAAACTCCAAATATCTGGCACCGACTAATCCTAGGTATTTTATTCACAGAACAGCCTCAACAAGATAAACTAGAGGTCCCCAAACCTTTGGGGCACCATGGACCGATTCCATGGAGAAAGGTTTTTCCACGGACCCCGAAATTGTGTGATTTTGTGTGCTGCCTGCATCCCGCAGATGGGGCTTTGCTT
>NC_139519.1:18796827-18964327 GCF_947247035.1 Vipera ursinii | reverse complement strand
TCTTCAGCTCTTCAGTTCAGAACTGAAGAATCTTCTTGGATGAGAAGCAAAATATTTTCAAACAAAACAAAACAAAACAAAGCTGAGCTGTCTTTTGAAAAGCAGCCTTGCAATACCTATCCTGTGGCATGCAGGAGGAGTCTACTCCAAAGTAAATCTCATTTGAATTCAGTGTTGACTTCCTTTCCAGACCCAGTTGGGTTGCAGCTTGGACGCCCTTAAGTCAGCAATGTCTTTTGGCCCTTCTAAATAGGGCAAGCTCTTGTTTTTGAGTTTTCTGCCAGAAAAGACGGAGCGGTAATGCATGAGGTATCTAGAGAATGTGGCTCCTTCCAGAGGTTCAAGGGAGATCTAGGGACAATAAAATTCTGATTACTTTATACCCTCCTCTAAAAAAAAGCCTTCCTAGACTTACTCCCCTTTCTAAGTGGGCTAGAAATACAATGTTTTGCTTGCCTTTGGGAGATAATAAAGTTTGTTAATAATTAGGTCCTATTTGGGTAGCTTTCCCCTTTAAGATATAAACGCTTAATACCCCATGGGGGTTTCAGCCAGTTTTTCTGTGGTCAAGTAAGTATCTCGCCTTTTTTTTTCCTTTTTCCCATCATTATGCCAGAATACTGTTCCTAGATTGTTTGTAACTACTCCCACCCTCAGCTCAAAGGCTGGGAAAACTATGATGAAAGGGAAGCCAGGGGAAGGGAGAGGAGAGGAGAGTCCAGCTCCTCCCTTGATGCTATCTCGTGAGATGATTTCAGGAGCGTGTTGCTACGCTACTGCTACCATCAATAACTTTAAATACTCATGTTAATACTAAACCAATCTTGGTGCATCACTTGGAAGAATCTGCATTCTTTTCACCTTATATGACTTTTGCAAGCTCCAAAGGTTAAGGATTCTGCTACTGTACTGGATTCTTAGAAAGAAAAGAGTACTTTTCCTTGATCACGCAGAGGGCTAAGCACAGCTACATTTCCATGCTGAGGAAAGGATTAAGATGATCACTACCACGGGGAGAATGTCCTAAGGCTTCTTCCTTTTTTGTGTACAGTAGAGCTCTCGAATTTTTTTTTTATTGAAAAGTTTTAACATACAATTTTCCTTTAAAACCCCCCTCCCCCTCCCTTCTCCCCCCCCTACCTCTCCCCCCTCCCCCCGACTTCCCAGAGCTAAATACAAGGTATATATATAAAAAGCAATCATAAACAATCATATACTAACAACTATAAACTCTACAATCCATCACTCTCTAGCTTATATAGGATAAAACAAGCCTTAGTAATATTAAATATATATAAAGAAACTAAAATAAAAAAAAAGAAAAAAAAAGAAAGAAGACTTATTCAAATGCTACATAAAACTTCTTAACCCTATACTTGTTCTGGATAAACTCAATCCATTTTCTCCATTCCATAATATAGCGTTCTTGCGAGTGATCTTTCAAATAGGCCGAAATCTTCGCCATCTCTGAGCTCTCGAATTTTAAACGTGATTTGAAACTTGCTGCCTTGCTAGCAACATTAGTTATTTAATAAATGTTTTCACTTTCCTAACAAAGCAACCACTGTTTAGTGGACGGTTTTTTTTAACGTCAAAGCAAATTGGGGGTGGATGGGTAAGGTGAAACAAAGATTAGCCGAAATTTGTACCGGGGGTTTATATCACCCATTTTGTTCACCAGAACTAATCCTTCCGTCCATCCCCATCATCCAGTCAGAGCTGATGAAGCTTCTTGAATGAGAAGCAAAACCTCTTCTTCCTCAAGTGTGGGTGGGGAGGAAATATTTTTTTCCTCAAGGAAAAAAAAACAACAACCATGGTCCAGTTGTCTTTTGGGGGAAAAAAAGCACCTTTGAGATTACCAGGATGTTGTTTTCCAATCAAAGAGTTTGCAACACAATTTTGCAAATGCTGATGATGCTCATAAGGCATTGTAAAAACAGATGCTCCTTAAAAACGAAGGGACATCATCAAATATACCCATGCAATCATTACCTCATATTGGAAGGTATTTTTAAAGTTCTTGTGAATCTATAGAATGTTCTTATGTGAAGAATAGAAGAATGTTAAGTTGTAAAAGGGCAACAACTCTTTCCCAAAGGAGACATTCATTGTTTCTTTATAGGTTGATTAATAGGTTATGGGGTATTAAAACCAGAAATGAACCTTATGCAAAAGAAGCTCTTGGAACAGATCAATGAATTAGGAAGGCCTCAGTTCGGATCCTGCCATAATCTAGCTAGGTGTCCCAAGAGTCGTCTGAAAACATTGAAGCAATACATAAATGTTTAATAACTGTGTAGTAATTATTAAACCCACCCTTGTAAATAAGTCTCCAGATTTTAGTATTTGCAAGGATCTTTACCAGCTTGCTTACCTACACGTAGCCATGTTAGTCATTTGTGGCATATTATCTGCCTGGAAAAGGTGAAGGGGAGGAAATTATTATTATTATTTTTATAAAAAAAAAGAACACAAGAAAGAAAAGATTGTTTCAGTTTTCAAAACTATACTGAGTTCTTCACCTGAAAATGATGAAATGCAAGAGATTACATCAGTCTGTTGGCAAACAGGGAGTAGTAGACTACTTCAGTAGAAAACCTTTTTCAGTTCCGGGTAGTCTTGCCCTGATCAGAAGATTCAACTGAAGACAAATGGCTACAGAACAGTGATAAGAATGAGCATTTACTTAGTAGGCCTAACTGTTGGGTTGTTAGTATCTTCAGAGTGACAAGATAGTAGAGTTTAATCAGATGAACCTAATCTCTAGCCCTAGAGACCATCTAAATATCGTCACTGAAATATTGAATTGGGTATGTCTGGTTTAATGAAGAGAAGGACAAGGGGTGACATGATAGCAGTCCCCCAATATCTCAGGGGCTGCCCCAAAGAAGAGGGAGTCATGCTATTCTACAAGGCACCTGAAGGCAGGACAAGAAGCAACGGATGGAAACTAACCAAGGAGAGAACTTTTCTGACAGTTAAAAGAATTAACCAGTGGAACAACCTGACTCCAGAAGCTGTGATTGCTCCAACACTGGAACTTTTTAAGAAGAGACTGGACAGCCCCTTGTCTGAAATAGTATAGGGTTTCCTGCCTGAGCAGGGGGTTGGACAGATGACCTCCAAGGTCCCTTCCAACTATTGTTGTTGTTGTTATTAAAAGTGAAAATAGGAAGTGATTGAATGCATGGATAATTATATTAATATCTTTTGGGATAGCAACACAGAGACTTCTTGGTTCTGCTGTGGAATCCTGCAGATTACCTTTTAAGCAGGTTTATCTAAATATATCAAACTTGTGCAAGTTGTGATTCACTCATTTAAAATTCAGCCTGGGAGCCTGGGCAGGATTCAAAGCCCTCCCTCTCTTGTGCTTCCATCTATAAGTGCAAAAAAAAACAAACAAGGAATACAATTGATGAACACCTACCAAAGCACAATAAATAGTTAACAGGTTACATTCATCCGGCGAGATTCCCCATTGTGCCTGTGTATCGTGTGACATAGGTGTTTGAAAGGGGTGAGAAAAACGTGCATGATTGCTTTTTTATTGTTTATTTACACGCGTGTTGCAATTCAGTGCTTAGTTGATCCACTTTTCATGGGCAGGTTTATGATATATAAACTATATTTTACTGCTTGATATGATGTGATGTAGGGACGCGGTGGCTCAGTGGGTTAGGACGCTGAGCTTGTCGATCAGAAGGTCGGCCGTTTGGCGGGTCAAATCCCGAGTGCCGTGTAACAGAGTGAGCGCCTGTTACTCGTCCCAGCTTCTGCCAACCTAGCAGTTCGAAAGCACGTAAAAATGCAAGTAGAAAAATAGGGACCACTACGGTGGGAAGGTAACAGCGTTCCGTGTGCCTTTGGCGTCTAGTCATGCTGGCCACATGACCATGGAGACGTCCTCGGACAAGCGCTGGCTCTTCGGCTTTGAAATGGAGATGAGCACCGGCCCCTAGAGTCGGAAACGACTAGCACGCATGTGCGGGGGAACCTTTACCTTTACCTTTTACCTATGATGTGATGTATGTTGTCTGCTCTGCCTGTGTATTATTCTGGGTGAGCAGTGGGGTCCTTGAATGGGGTTGAGGTGGAGGAGAAGAGGAGGAGGAGGAGTTCTTGTTGCTTTCTGAGCTTGGTTATTTGCCTGCAGAAGTTTCATTACCCAACTAAGCAACATCATCAGCATGAGGCTTTGTTAGTAGCCTAAGGTACAGAAGGGCAAAGTACAAACTCAATAATCAACAAAGCTTTTGCAGCATATCTAGAGAGATTGTTCTCCAGCTAAGTTGTGTGTATGTAAACAATTTTCCAAACACGCTCTTGGAATGTTCCAATTTCTCTGTACCCCTGGGAATCCCAAAGGTGCTTTTCCAAAAGGCAACTGGACTTTGTTTTTCCTTGAAGACGTTTCACTTCTCATCCCAGAAGCTTCTTCAGTTCTGACAGTCAGAACTGAAGAAGCTTCTGGGATGAGAAGCGAAGCGTCTTCAAGAAAAAAAAACAAAGTCCAGTTGCCTTTTGGAAAAGCACCTTTGGGACAACCATGACCTGGATGATGGAGAATCTCCATAGACATGTCCCCCTGGGAGTATACACTTGGGAATCGTAATTCTTAACACTTAATTTTACACACCTTTTTACGCACATTGATCTACTCATTTCCTCCCTGTCTGAGGCAGAGGACCGGCGCCCGTGACTAATCCTTTAGGATGGTGCAGCCCTTCTCATGACTTCTTGAAGTTTTAACCAGAAACTCACCCTTCAGATCTTCATGTGTATTTCTTAGGAACCGCCTGAGAAAAAGCAAGCATGTTCTGTGATGTCTATGTGTAAAGAACAGGGATGTTTCATGTATTGTTGTGCCCAAGGTAACTCGATTGCACACCCCTGACCTCAGCAGTCCAACTTAAGAGGAGAAGAGCTGTTTCATTGTTCCTGTTAAGTAAGAAGGAACCAGAAGCCCTTTCTCCATCTCTTGCTCATGACCTGGTGAACTCAAAGTAGCTCCCAATCTATTTTCTGCTTCCCTCCCCTCTGTAGCTCAGCTCCTGGCTCCGAGAAGTTTAAATTCCTGCTCATAAGGGAGTTGGTGGGATGATGCATCCTACTAGTGAAGTCTTATGCCCTGAAGCCTTATGCAGTTTTCAAGAGGGCAGCTTTTTGAAAAACCTGTGGGAATTGGATTTTTCTTTATCAGACCGAGCTATGTGCTCAAACGTTAACTTCTAACAGCAGCAACTCACTGCTGAATTGTCTCAGTTGGATGATGGAAGAACTGGAAAACAATTACTTCAATAATGGGTTCTGGGAATCTCGGAATCCCTATGTAAATGGGAGAAGGATTATTATTTCCCCTTCACATCTCCATGTGTTTTGATTGATTATTTGAGGAGCCCATTTCTCCCCGTTCTCTTAATATCGCTTTCTTTCCAGCATGCTAACAAGCCCATTGAAGCCTAAATCGGATTCTTTCTGTTCCTTGGAAGACTCCAGGCATTTACAAGTTGGCCCAAAGTTCAGATACTGACTTCATAAATGGTAGAAATGAAGGAAGGATTTCTTATTTATTTTTATTTTAATTCCATTTATATCCCGCCCTTCTCCGAAGACTCAGGGCGGCTTACAAGCTTAGCAGTAGCCTTCATTCTATGTATATGCCTGCTTATTAGGGCTTTCACACACACACACCCCAAGCGGCATTATTACAAAATCAGCTTAATTGCCCCCAACAATCTGGGTTCAGTTTCAGTGACTTCTTGTTTTGGTGACTGCAATCCTGGTGGGAGCCAAGGAGAGAGGGAAGGGTTGTTAATTAGCTAGCTTTCTCCCTCCCCCAGTTCACTCACTTCAGAAAGAATGTTTTAATGAATGTCCCGATGACTGTTGAGCAGGCAAAGCTGGAACAGGGCCATAACTCAAGGCCAGGATGTAAATTTTGCAGGCAAAAAGAGCTCAAGTTCATTCCTGGACAGTTCACGCAGAGCCATGGGGGTGGGGGATACATTTTGACCTAGAAAAAAAATAAGGTAGACGAGCCAACAGACATAAGAATTCACCTACCTTGCTGTACAGTGATTTCTTTAACCATGATGGGTTGAGTACATCACAACTGGCTGGATCTATATTGCATATGGAAGGTGTATACCACGGCTTAGAAACCACAGTGGTTGGCCTTGTACAACACATGAAGCTATATCACTGTGGCTTGATCATGACTTAGTCTTAAGCCTAACGGCCGTTTGAAATCATAATAGACTCTACAAAAGCTGCTTATACCTGGTTCTATATTGCTGCACGTGCACTCACCCTGGTTACATGACTGCGCTCCGTGGGGGCACAGTAGTTAGAATGCAGTATTGCAGGCTAATTCAGCACTCACTGCCAGGAGTTTGGTTCCAGAAGCTGAGTTTTTTCCCTTTTAAGTTAAAGATGTACTGAGGCAGGAGTTAGGATATAGTAGTTTTACAGTCTGCCCTCCATAATTGACAATGAGCCTCATCTACATCTGAAAAATGTATGAATCTGCCACGGTAGCACAGTGGTTAGAATGCAGTATTGCAGGCTAATTCACTGCTCACTGCCAGCAGTTTGATCCTGACCTGCTCAAGGTTGACTCAACTTTCCATCCTTCCAAGGTCATTAAAATGAGGACCCAGGTTGTTGGGGGCAAGATGCTGACTCTGTAAAACCACTTACAGAGGGTTGTAAAGTGGTATATAAGTCTTAAGTGCTATTGTTATTGCTATTCCAGGCGCTTGGCAACTGGCTCCCCTTGATGGCCAGTTGTACAATTCTGCAGTCACATAGCTATGATTTACAATGTTTTTTTATGGTTTTCAGTCTTTGGGGTTGATTTCCAACAAAACCACCTATGGGAATACATTGATTCACTTAATGACCCATGGCTTTCCCTTAATGACCACCACATTCACTTAATGACCATGGCATCTACGGTTGTAAAAGGGTTGCAAAATCTGCTCTGGTCATGGGTGTCTCAACTTACGACAGAAATCCCAGGCCCTATTGCAGTCCTAAATCTAGGATTACCTTGTATTCCAAAGGGATAGATTCAATTTCCAAGGAAAAACTGTTTATTAGACACAGACATTAGTTATTATGAATTTGGCCTCTGAGAAATGGGTGTTTCAATACTGACCATGCCAGTTACTTTATGAAAATGACCATAATGCTCATTCTTTCCAAACTGTCCACTTATCCTTTTCCGAGTATTTTCCAACAGGTTAAGATGTTTAATCATTGACCTGATCCTGGACCAGAAGGCTAACAATAACTGATAGTGTTAATCTCTTTCAGATTTACAAATGACTTAATTCCCTCCTCTTATATTCAGCAATGTTGTGAAAGCAAAGTTAATTAGGACTATTTAAAAGTTCTGGAAGTTGTTGACAAGTCTTAAAGTTGAGAAAAGGCAACTGATGTTGTAGCTGAGC
Source organism: Vipera ursinii (assembly GCF_947247035.1). Lineage (NCBI taxonomy): Eukaryota > Metazoa > Chordata > Lepidosauria > Squamata > Viperidae > Vipera > Vipera ursinii. The sequence continues at coordinate 18,956,867 of NC_139519.1, read as the reverse complement.
CGTTTTTCTTGGAGGCAGACGGTTTCATGTGAGAGAGGCGTTTATTAAGCAGAAGCTACCGTTTGCAAAATAACAGTTCTGAATTCATGGGTGGAAGATTGATAGCCAACAGGTTTCTCAAGGTGCAGGTTTCCTGTAAAGATGAGATTAGATCTCTGTATCAATCAATAGAATAGTAGGTTAGCAAGATGTTGATTTCCATGTGACAGGGAGAAAAGTTAGTAACTTGATCAGACAACTGGAGAATGTGCTGTTTATTCCATTTCGCTGAGCTTCACTTTAAGAGGAGAGCTCTACTCAAGGTCACAAGCTATGTCTTCTGTGCAAAAAGTTCCAATTTCCATATGCTATTGTTTTCAACATGTAGGTAGTGGGAAACGCCACTGCAAAGTTCCTACAGGGGTTTGGGGAATTGTCCTGGAGTGGATGGAATTAACATGTTTTGCTAAGTTGTGGATTCATTTGACCATGGTTTCTTTAACCAGTCTCTTACGGCTAAGTCATAAATCATAATATACAAAGCAGAAGGGCTGTGTATATTTATGTTCATATTCTTTTTGCTAGGCTACAACCAAGTCAACAGTTTTTCAGTTGAATGAAATAATTCTTAAGGCATGGTTGAGCTCAAATGGCCTCCTTCACGTAATACTTCATATGTTGAAGTAAACCAGACCAACCACAGTGTGCATGAGCTAATATTCATACCTCTTGCTACCCCGGCAGGAATTTTATCCGTGGTGTGTTGAAAAAGGCAGGGTAGCCTGATTCACATAATGCGTCAATCAAACATAGGGTAGGTTAATTCACTGGCTGTATTTGCAGAACTAAAAACTGGGTAGCCACATTTTAGCTTACAATGTGTGAAAGCAGCCTGCAAAACTAGTTGGGTGAACTTAGACAAATTAATTTAGTGATGCATGATTGACTTAACCACAAATAAGCATGTATGTACTGCAGGTAGGAGGTAAGATTTATTTCTTCTCTTTTTTCTGGTCCAATTCGCAGCCGGCGTGATTTTTTTCCTTATTATTTTTCTTTTAAAAAACCCCAACAACTGTTATCCATAGTTTCCTCTATAGGAGAAGAATCAGCTCTTTTTTTTTTTAAAGAAGAAAGTAGCCAGCGAGATCTTCTAGAGCTTATCTTACTCTCCCCTAATCATACTTCCAAATTAGATTCCAGTTTAAAAACCACCACGATGGAAAAATACACATCCTTGCATGCCACAGCTAGTTTGGGTCTTGGAGAAATCAGATCGGCGTTTACATTTCCCGTTCTTGGAAGACCTCCACAAGAAGCGTTTCCCTGATCTGTAGAAGGTTAAGAAAGAGAAGCTTGGGCACTGAAAGTGGCACATACAGCCAACTGTAGAGTCATCCTTTTGTTTAAGCAGCTCAAGTGACAGCCTAGAGTGGTGAGGGTGAACCCTTGGTGTGTCAAAAATTAGGACAATGCCTAATTTGACACTGCTGGCATGTCACATCCCTCACAAACTGAACAGAAACCATTCTCTTATCTTCCCCCATCATCTAGGCCAGGGTTCCCCAACCCCTGGGCCACAGTTTGGTACCGGTTTGTGGCCTATTAGGAACCGGGCTGTGCAAGCGGTGAGCTAGCGAGTAAAGCTTCATCTGCACATACACAGGATCTAGGTTGTGTGCAAAATCTGGTACGTGGGAGACAGGTTTTTCCCCCCGAAACTGATCCCTGGTCCCAGAAATGTGGGGGCCTTTGATCTAGGCCACCATGAAGAGTGGCACTTGGTGACAGTGCCAAGGCTGGGCCTGAAGCGAAGGCCTGGGCCTTGATTTCAGGCCTAGTGCCACAACTGCCAGTCACAAAGGCCATTTGGTGCCATTCCCTAAGGCAGGGGTCCCCAATCCCTGGTCTGTGGACCAGTATTGGGCCGCGGCATGCCAGCAACAAGCAAAGCCTCATCCGCAGGACGCAGGCAGCACACAAAACTACTAATTCTCTGGTCCACAGAAAAACCTCCCTTCATGGAACCGGTCCCTGGTGCCCAAAAGGTTGGGAACCTGTGCCTTAAGGCACACGAGGAATGGGGCAATTGCCCCCTTGGTCCAACACTTCCCAGGATCTGCTGTGTGCTGCTTCCTACTGGCAGTATTGTCTTTCTATTGACAGACACCTTCTAGAATAGTTGTTTTTGAATGTTGGCAAATGCTGGTGTGTCACCCACCGCACCAACTGATCCCAGTAAGATTTGTAAACCAAGGTTTATAGCTTAATATATGAGCCATGAGTGGCTTAATCAATAAGCCATAATTAATTTGGCTTGACTTTATAGATGAGCCTGCTCTCATGACCTATCTGGAATATTTACATTCCTTAAAGTTTGGGTTGTGTGTTTTTTTTTTAATGTAGATTTGATTCGCAGGTTGCGTTATTTGGTTTTGGTGCAGCCCGATATGTGAACTCATCCAAGTGTAGCTTGTTGAATAAACTGCAATTACATGAAACACCCATTGCCACTGTGACCTCATGACATGTAATAGAGCAGAATGTTAAGATGTGAACGGAGAAGACCTAATCTTATTAGTGCTCTCATTGAGTCAGCACACCCTGTTTTTGGGACCTCAAGCCCAGGAAAAGGCATTAAAGAAGAAAAAATATGTTCACAAACTTTTTTTAAAAAAAAATCAATTAAAAGAGCAAGAACCATGTTTGAGACCCAGTCTTGCCAAGACTGTAAATAGCATCAGCTTAGCCAGCCTCCTTCTGATTTACTAGGCTAGTTAACTAGATAAAATCTAGGGTGGAGTGAGAGAAACAGCAGAAAAATCAAATTTCTGCAATGGCCACTGAAGGTCTCATGATGAATTTTCCTGCCCTCGTGTTTGTGTTACTCCATTTTTAGACCTGCACTTGTTTTCCGGGAATCATGGCTGAGTTTGCCATCTTGTAGGACAATCAAGTTCTGATTCTTTCTGGATAACAATTAGAAACAGAGAGAGGGTGGGATCTTATTGATTTGCTAGCCAAGGAAATGGAAAGGTTATTTTAGGAGAATGGCTTATTTGTTTTTCAAATGTGATGAAGCCCACGGCACCACTTTTTATTCCCCTCTCCATATCTCTCTCACCTGAAAAGTGCCTAAAAATTGTGGATTTTCAGCAATTCCAGGGATTGTGTATGGATTGCTCCTTTCCAATCTAAAAATGGATGCCTGGTCATTGAGATCAGTTAGGGAAGGGAATCTTATTATTTATTTATTCCTGTGCACAGGAGCAATCGAGTTACTCCAGGTTGAAAGAACTACTTTGCATGTGTTTCAGGGTCCAAGTAGTCCTCAACTTACAACAGCACTGGGAACAGTCACTTATGACCTTTTTTCACACTTAATTGATCATTGCAGCATCCCCCATGGTCACGCGATCAAAATTCAGGAGCTCGGCACCTAGGTCCATATTTATGGCAGTTGCAACATCCTCTGTGTGTGTGTGTGTGTGTGTGTGTGTGTGATTGTGATCCCCTTTTGCGACCTTCTGACAAGCAAAGTCAATGGGAGAAGCCAGATTTACTTGACAGCCATGTTACTAACTTGATAGCTGCAGTGATTCACTAAACGACTGTGGCAAGAAAGGTCGTAAAGTGGGGCAAAACTCAATGAGTGTGTCACTTAGCAGCAGAGATTTGGGGCTCAATTGTGGTCGTACGTCAAGGACTACTGGTACTTCTGATCCATTTGGTTTTTTTTCCCAATGGGTGGGACTGTAGCATCACAAGGAACCATCACAGTATTTCCCCCCCCCCTCTCTATGCCCGCGGTACACAATGCTTTCTGTTTATTTAATTAGAACAGTAGGCATCCCATGGAAATTCCTGTTATTATTATTATTATTTTTTTAAAAAAAAAGCCATACAGGATTTTTAGGAATGAAATACAGTATATAGTTCTCTAGTTTTGTATACGGGAGAATCCTTTCCAGCAAGGTTGACATCATAGCCTAGATGGAGAACACTAGGCATTGTTGTGAAATAGCAACAACAGTTAGGGCAGCCTGTCAAAGAGAAGAATCATTGTGTTCCATTAGGTCAAGTAAATTGGAAAGACTTAAACTGGGGTTGTTGTTTTTTTTTTGAAGATCAACAAAGCTGCTTGGCTTTTAATCCTTCTGATGATGGGGCCACAACACATATGGCCCTGCCCACCTGTTTGCCAGTCTCAGAGAAAGATTTCTTGATTTCTTTCTTTGTTTTCTTTTTCTAAACCAGGGGTAGGCAACCTTGGCTCTTTTATGACTCGTGGACTTCAACGGCTCAGGAATTCTGGGAGTTGAAGTCCACAAGTCATAAAAGAGCCAAGGTTGCCTACCCCTGTTCTAAACGAATCTCATTATGGACAACCCACCCAGGGTTATGTCTATGGAGATTCTCTGTCACCCAGGTCATGGTTGTCCCAAAGGTGCAACTGGACTTTGTTTTTCCTTGAAGACGCTTCGCTTCTCATCCAAGCAGCTTCTTCAGTTCTGACTCTGAACTGAAGTGAAACAAGGAAAAACAAAGGAAGTCCAGTTGCCTTTTGAAAAAGCACCTTTGGGACTTCAAGGTTGTGATCCTCCAACCCTCATTGGATCCTTGCTGAGAAAATAAGTTAATCTTATGTGGCTCAATGTGACAACAAGAGAAAGACAGCGAACCATTTGGCTTCAGAAACTGTCATTTTCCCCCCAAGAATGGTCAGCATTATGATTGTTGTCAGAACTTTTCCTTTATCTACTATCTCCATCCTTCAGTGTCAAAGTGGTCTAGAATCCCAGCCAAACTCTTTGAGGAAATTTGCAAATCAAGGAGAATCTCCCCAGAATGGCTGATCTGCCATTTGCTTATCAAAAGGGCCATCCTTATCCGAGGAAGCATTTTCAGTCTTTTGATCTTCAAACACAAGTGGTGCAAACAAGAAACTTTTGTGCAGGACCATTAAGAACCTGCCTTATTTTTCCCAAGCTACAGAATTTACAAGTTGAATGAAAAAAATAAATAAATGGAGGTTTCCGTATTTGAAACCCCACCTTGGACCGCTACGTTTTCTAGAACAGTTGAGAACATTGCTTGGATTTTGCTGGAAAATAATTAAAATATTTTGTGAAGATTCATATGGTGGCAGTTATCTTCTGACAAAATTATCCTTCTTACTCATCATCTGGTTTGATCGGTTTTAGCTTAATTTGTTTACCAATTTTTTAAAACCACCATCTATTGCTAAGCACATTGATTTGTGCTTTAGATTGTAAGATGCCCTGAGTCTTCAGAGAAGGGCAGGATATAAATGGGATAAAAAAAATCTACCTTGCAGAGGGTAAATGCATTCTCTAGGCCTACCCATTGGGCTTTACAAATCATGGTTTATGGCTTAGAATTATCTGTGAACCCACTTTATGTGATTTATTCAACAACAGATCACGGTTAAAACAGTCTGACTTAATTTGATTAATGAGTACAATCTCTGACAGAGCTACATGGCTGGGGAAAGATAAATCTTTTAACATCAGTGGCAATCTCATATATAAACCTTTTTTCACTTTGGATTTCCTGCAAGAGTCGGGGTTGGTCTAGATACCCTTTGGGATCCATTCACATTGTATGATTTTTTTTAAAGTGTGCTAGGAAGAAATGGTAGCACCAGCCAACCTACTTCTATTAAAGCCACAGCTTTTCTGCTGAAATTGGAAGGTAGCGACCCGACGTGAGATTGAGTTCCTGTGGCTGTTAACATCTTGAGAAGATCTGCTTTCATTTAAGAAAAAACAGGGTTGTGTTTTTTTTTTTTAAAAAAGTTTATAACTGAACTTTTGGAACTGTGTGGGTAACATCTGCTCTTGACTCAACAAACTTTCAACAATAGAGGCAGTTTCGCATGCAAAACAGGTAGACATTTGAATCTGTGGTTTATCTCCTGCCTCTTGCTCTACAAGCCTTGAAGAAAGTTGTTAAATGCACAAGAGTTTCTGTTTCTCTGCTCTGAACCACTGTAGCTTGTGGTCCACTTGGGTGGATAATGTGATTTCTGCAAATCAAGTGGCTTGTGCAAGAGCCAGCCAAGGGCGTCTTTCCCACAACACCGCAGGGTCCACACCCTGGATTCCACTACATTTCAGTTGTAGTGATTTGATGCAAGGGTCCCCAACCCAGTCTGTGGGCCGGCACTGATCCACGGGATGCCAGAAAACAATCCATGCAAACAAAACAAAGGCCCATTTGCGGGATGCAGGCATAACGTGAAACCACGTCCCTGCTGGTCCATGGGAAAACCTCTCTCCACAGAACCGGTCCCTGGTGCCCAAAAGGTTGGGGGGCCCTGGTCTGATATGCTAAGTTGAGGGCCTTAGTAAATTAAGCCCATTGCAATTCATGTGTATGCGTATGTAACTTTTCTAAATTTAACATGGACGTTACTAGCAGGGAGAGATACTTCGATGTATCGGTTAATATATCAGGTTAACAACAAGGTGGCTTTGAGTTCTAGACCAGGGATAGGCAACCTTGGCTCTTTTATGACTCGTGGACTTCGACTCCTGGAATTCCTGAGCCAGCCAAGCTGAGGGGAAAGGCAGAGGTTTCCAAGCTGAGCCATGGCTGGCTCAGGAATTCTGGGAGTTGAGGTCCACGAGTCATAAAAGAGCCAAGGTTGCCTACCACTGTTCTAGACCCATCTGAAGCAGAAAGCTAGCCGGATGACTTTGGGCCAGGCATGTTCTTTCAAACTCAGGAAGAAGGGAACAGCAAGTTGCATTTGAAAATGGGGCCATATTAAACTGAAAGGACTTTTCCGAGCATTTGCCAGGAGTCAAAACTGACTTAAAGGCACAAATTTTCAAATGTATAACTAGTAGTGGGATATTTGTGATGGGTTTTTGGAGTCGGGATCCATTCTAACATCTGGGGAGTGCCATCTTTGGCAGTGTGATCTACTCTGGTGGGCACCTCTGAGATTTTAGTGGCAAGCTAACTTCTCAGCTTCTGTCTGATAGATACTTTTATTTGGATATACCCAGGAGTAAATCTGGGGTTTTCTATTTGCAAAAGATTTCTGTTAGCTCTGAGCAGTTGTTCTTCCTAAAGATTTCTAATCGAGCAGCACCTTTCGTTGAGCAGGGGACTAGAAGACCTCCAAGGATCCTTCTGCCTCTATTCTATTCAAGATAAAGTTGAACATGTTGTACGTCCAGACTTTGCTCTCTGTTGTGTACGAGTATTTAACCACTGGATCCAGCAGTTTCAGTGGAAGAACATCCTGATGATGATGCTCTTAGCAATTCACAATTGTCGCAAACTTGCTATTTGCTCTCTAACGATTGTAATATCTAGGGCTTTCCAATGCAGTATTTGTTGACTTTTGTTTGAAGCATTTGTTGCCTGCTATACAGATTTTTTTTTAAAAAAACAACTTCTGAGCAATTAACACAAAAGTATTTTTTTTAAAAAAAACCAGAATAATCTTTGATTTGAAAGTCATAACACAAAAGAAAAAAAGACCAATGGGACAGGAAAATAAACAGGCCACTATTTTTAGCAAAATCATTTCCAGAACAAACAAGTGGAATGGTAATAGAAAAAAAAAATCTGCGAAGGATCAATTGTCCCAGCTATTTTGCCAGAACTCAAAACCTACAAGATAAAATAATAATATTGCTAGTTAAAGGACCAATATCTAGTTCTGCTTTTTTTTTAAAAAATTAAAAAACAAACAAACCCATAATAGCTTCAGGAATTATGCAGGACTTATATACAGTGCAGCCTTTTAGAGGCATTAAACCAGGGGTCTTCAAACTCGGCCCTTTTATGACTCATGGACTTCAACTCCCAGAATTCCTCAGCCAGCATGCCTGGCTGAGGAATTCTGGGAGTTGAAGTCCATGAGTCATAAAAGGGCTGAGTTTGAAGACCCATGCATTAAACGCTTAGTAGCTTTGCTCTTGTTTGGAGACAGAAGAATTCAACCTCCAATTCAATTCTCATAGATTTTTGCAGGCATTATTTCTGAGCAAACCTGTAGAAGATTGTGTGGCTACATAGGAAATATATATGTTTTAGTTTAAGAGGTTCAGCCATTCAATTCCTCCAAAGCTAGGCAGATATCCACACAAAAGTTTCGGCATGTTAGTAACATATGGGGCCATGATCAGTTCTTTAGTAAAAGAGAATCATGTTTAATCTTTGTTAGTTTGTTATATATTTTTTTAAACAAAGCTGATTCTTGCTTGGTTATTTTTTATCTTGTTTATTGTATTCTTTCTGAGCAGATATCAAGTTAAATTGGTCTGTCGTGCAAATCAAGAGATTTCTCCCAGCTTTGGCATTTGACTATGCTTGCATCCTTAGTCCAAATATTGTGAACTAAATAATAAATATTTATGATGTTGTTTCCCAGATTTTTTCCAGGTGGGCCAAATACTTGGCAAGGGAAGCAGTTAACCACCTCAAGCTTAGTTAGGCTTAATTTCAGATAAACGATCATATTGGGCTGCGTTTTTCCTGTCCATGACTAACAGTTTAGGGATGAATAAAGAAGATTAAGAAAGTTAATTTACTTTGTCTGAGAGGGTTTTTGTTGTTGTTGTTTACTTTAGGCTATTTCTCCCTTAGAATAGAATTCTTTATTGGCCAAGTGTGATTAGACACACAAGGAATTTATCTCCGGTGCATAAGCTCTCAGTGTACATACAAGCAACAAATGATAAATCATAATCATATTTCTACCTTAGTTTTGCTTTTCCACTTACGGTTGTCTATATTGTGTTAGTTCTTGCTCTGGTAATTTTTCAAATAGCTTCAGTTTTTGATTTGTGTTTTATATCTAGTGGGGAATTTTGTTGTCTGCTGGGCTGTGGGCACGATTCTTCACAGAGGCAAACCAAATTCAAATCTGTATCCCCCAAGGATGTTGTCCCAGATAAAACAGTGGGGTTCATGAGGTGGGTGGCATGTCAGTTTACTGTTAATTAGAGACATTTCCTTAATATCATCCCATTCTCCAAACTGTTGGCAGTTCAAATGAGGGACAGCCAGTGTTCCTTTGGGCTGGAGTTTAAACCTCTTACTTCATGCAATTTGAACTGTTCTTCTCAAACCACACTTTTTCCTGACTTATGGAAAAAGTCAGGACTATTTTCCTGGGCTGTAAGACAATATGATCAGTTGTAATAATTTATATTATCACTATTATTTAGCTTCTGTTATCTATTATCTATCTAACCAATCTGTGGTTTGTTTGAGTTTGACCTAGCATGATGTAAGCCTCTTGATATATATGGGATTTGTAAATCATGGCTTCGGACTTTGTGGGTTGGGTGAACTCTGGTTTAAAAAGAGTATTGAGTCCTACAGTATATAGCCCCTTTACACTTATTTTCTGCCTAGAGGAAGTTCTTGACTTATGACCAGTTGCTTAGCAATCACTCAAAGTTGTGACTGACACAAAAAATGGGGATCCAGATTTTCTGATGGTCAGTTCCTTTCTGCAGTCATTTGACTGAAGTTTAGACACTTTGAAACACAGCTGCATTTAAGTCATTCATGTCACCACATTTTACAATTTTACCCCAACAATTTGTAGGGGGTAAACTGTTCCACTGGTTGATTGTCCTCACTGTCAACCAGTGGAACAGCTTACCCCCAGAAATCGTAGGTGCTCCATCACTGGACATTTTTAAGAAGAGACTAGATGTTCACCTGTCTGAGATGGTATAGTTTCTCCTGCTTGAGCAGAGGGCTGGAGTAGAAGACCTCCAAGGTCCCTTCCAGCCCTATTCCTATTCCTATTCCTAATTCCTAATTCCATTCCATTCTACAATGGGCTTGTCAAAAACCCGGCATTTCCAGTTTCTGCAAAATCACATCCTTGGGAAATATTGATCCACTTAATGATTGTGGCGTTTGCTATACAACCACCCCATTTGCTTAATGACCACCGAAAAAAGATCATAAAATTGGGTTGGTCACCTGACTGGCCCATGTGATGACCATCGTGACATATGAGCATAATAAGCAGGCTTTGTTATAGTCGTACATTGCGGTCTACCTGTATAAGGTAGGTTAGCCTAAGCATGGATTGGATTGCCCATTTTCCTCCGATGAATCAGATCATATTTCATCACAGTTGCTAACTTTATCTGAGTTCTTATTTGGATAAATCTGTAGGGAGTAACACTGCAACCCCTTTTAACTAGAGAAATGTATGCAAATATAGATGTAACATAGAATGGTAGCGTGTATAATCAAAACTGCTTTAGAGGTTGGTGGTCCCTGCTGTGAAGAATTGTAATGAAAAACAGAAATGGGAGGATTAAAGCTGTTTTCTTTAAGTTGCACTGATTTTTTTTAAAAAACGCCTTTGCAGCGATTAGCAGAATAAAAGTAAATCCTAGCCTTTAGAAACATGTTCATTTCTAAACAATCCAGGTTTCTAAACAAATGAAATGAAAATGTAACAAATTACAGGATAGTGGCAGAGATAGTATGGCTGAGGAAAGCTTTGATTAAAGTGTTCAGTTTGAACCTGCTTTGGGGATTCAGGTTTTTTTTTTTTACAGAAATCTATAGATTACTGTCCAAATCTCCAGACTGAATATTCGGATCAAAGTGGACGACTCCAACCAAATGCATTCAACAATTTAGAATATTTTTTCTCTGTGTACAAGACTACTTTCCCCCAAATGAATTCAGAAAATTGAATTGCTCTAGCGTTCAGACAATGACCCAGCCTTGACTGATAATACGAATGAGATCTGAGCCAATTTGCAAACTTCAAGGGATAGAGAGGTCCTTATTTCTGACTATCCTATCCTATAGGCTTATTGTGAGGACAAAGAGAAGGACAAATTATGTCTACAGCTACTAAGATGGATGGAGTAAGGCTATCAGATAACTAATAATAGTAGTAATTAAAATACTTGGCTCACATGAAGACACAGTCAGAATGCAAGCTGGAAACGGAGGGAAAATCAAGAAACCTTTTATGTTCCCCCCCCAATAGCTTCTTCAGTTCTGGTGATAAAAATAGAATCCAGTCTTTGAAGCTTATCATGGTCCTTTATTTGAATATCGAATTATGCTTTGGGAGAACACACATTTTCTGTCTCTCACACTCTTCATTTCTGTTTCATTTTTATATCTGAAAAACTTGTCGTTGTTGTTGTTTTATGTCTACTGTGCAGCACAAAATGCTGAGATCGACTCCGCTATCGTCTCCATGCTCAGAAAGGGAAGATCAGTTATTGCAGATTTGGTGACATTCTAGAATATTCACTCCAGTCCAGCATGGCCACTGGTGAAGGCATTTGTGTATAGGAAAAGCCAAGATCTTTGCTAATATTGTAAATTTTGTAGCGAGTCTGATTGATCAACTGAGCTGGTTTCCCAGAGTTGTGGACGTGCTATAGGTTTTCAAGAGGGGTTTTCAAAAAAAAGTTCAGACAAGCATTTGTCTGAGACGGTATAGGGCAGGGGTCTTCAAACTTGGCCCTTTCATGACTTGTGGACTTCAACTCCCAGAATTCCTCAGCCAGGACTCCTGTCTTGGTAGGGGATTGGAGGGACCTCTAAGGTCCCTTCAGCCTTTATTCTGAGCATTTTTATCCTACTGTAATTTTCTCTAAACTGGTCTTGCTCTTTAGTTCTCCCCATCATGTCTCAAAGATGCTTTTTCAAAAGGCAGCTGAACTTCCTTTGTTTCTCCTTGAAGATATTTTGCTTCTCACCCAAGAAACCTCTTCAGAACTGAAGAACAAGAAAGTCCAGTTGCCTTTTGAAAAAGCACCTTTGGGATAACCATGACCTGGATGACTGAGAATCTGCATAGATATTCTTCGCATAATCTCACAGCTAAAGACTGTTGCTGAAGATTATGGAACATGGCTCTTAAAGGCTGCAGCTTCATCTTTTCTTAGAGATAGTGCTGTGGATTAGGTCCAGAAAGATAAGGAATCCCAGTAAGCAAAAGAATTTAAGAGACTCCAGTAATAAACCTTCCTGGAGCAAAATTAGCATGACAAAAGGTGAATATTGCCTCACCAGCCCTTTAAAGAGGTTTCTTTTATTTGGGAGTGTCATGGGTGGAAATCACACTCTCCATGTTGTTTACTTGGAGAAGAGCCTTTGACAAAGTTCCTTATCATGATTTTATGAATTACTAATTGGTTAAGAAGCAGAAAGTATGGATCAAAATTAATGGGGAATTATTATTTTTTTAACAAGGGAGGTGGGAGACTAAGAAGCGGGATCTGGGTTGGGGTGAATGCTTTGAAACTTCCTCGTTAGGAAGTTGGTATAAACAGACCATAAACTGGCTGAGTTTACAGATGATTCAAAGTTATCCAAGATGATAAATACCCAAAATATTTCTAAAAGCCAATAAAGGAGAATATTCTTAGCTCAGGGATGAAATGAGGGTTTCTTTGTACACTCTGAGCTTGGTTGTTTTTTTGCAGACATGTCATTAGCCAAACTAGGTAACATCGTTAGCACTGACGATGTTACCTAATTTGTGTAATGAAATCTCTGCAAGCTCAAGAGAGCACCAAGGAACTCTTATTTCTGGAAGCTCCGTAAAGATTTCTAAATTGGGACAATTGTCAATCAAATGATCAGGGCTGAGCAGTCATTAACTAACTAAAAAAAAAAAAGATAAAGTGGGTAGGTCAATTAAGGTGTAACTTAATGTGCAGCAGATTTTGAAAAAAGGCAAATTCCATGCTAGGAATGAGATTGAAAATCAAAATGCCAAAATAGTAAATGTTCTTGTACAAATCTTATTGTGTGTCCCTATTGAAATTATATAAGCTAAAATGTTTGGAATACCTTATCTTGGGGGGGGAAAGGGGGGGGAGCCAACGGGAGTCATCATAAAGGAAAATAAAACCATGAATAGCAGGGAGAAAATGAACAGAGAGAGTTGTTTTCTGGCTGTTCTCAAAGCATTAGGGCCCCTGGCTATCCAGTGAAACTGATTAGAAAGAGGTTTAGAAATTAGTTACTTATACAGTACAAAATCACTTGTAGAATCCGTGACCGCAAAGCACGGGGATGGCCACTAACTTGGCTGGCTTTGAAAGGGATTGGATAAATCCATGGATGCCAGATGTATTAAGAGCCACTGGCCTTGAAGATTTCATATTGTCTCCAAACAGGGGTGGCATACACCAACTACTGTACCATTTGTGGCCACCCCAAAGGTATTTAGTTGACCACTGGGAAGAAGAAAAGGCTGTCTTTATTTGGGCTCTAGTCTGATAATATAATACAACTTATATTTTTCAGGGAGTAGAAACCAGGCTAAAAACTTTTGCAACACACTGGCTGATTTCATACAGTGTATTAAATCACAGTGAGGCTCTATTTTCTTTTGACTTAGTGTGCACTATAAATCAGAGGTCCCCAACCTTTTGGGCACCAGGGGCTGGTTCCGTGGAGAGAGTTTTTCCCACGGACCGGAAGGAGTGTGGTTTTGTGTGCTGCCTGCATCCCACGGATGGGGCTTTGCTTGTTTGTGCAGACTGGTTGCTGGCATACCTGGTACCGGTCCACGGACTGGGGGTTGGGGACCCCTGCTGTAAATCACCCAACATTATGGCTCATTTACAGAGTAATTGTAACTGATTATCCTTTACAGAGAAGTTTGTGTGTACACCTAGTACACATAAGTTGCGGAATTTAAAAGTTTCAACACGTTTAGAATTTAATCAAATTTGGGAGTGTTTTCATGCAAAACAAGATCTTTTAGACTGAGCCCTGATTCCCTTCCCTTTTATAAGTTCCCTTTGCAGGCAAAAGTAATTTGCAAATGTTGAATGAGCAAATTTCCCTTGTCGCTTCTTGATATTTCAGCCTCATTAGTCAGTTAGTACATACTTATATTTTGGACGTTTAACTGTACAGACTAAGACACCTGCTATTGTTTCCATGATCTTTTAAATGTTGAACTGGAATAAGATCCCCTCATTGTGCTAAAGTTCTGCATAGCTTTCTTCTCTATCCATTCCAGGCGCTGATTCATCCATCCATCATATAAACAAGTCGGAGGTTGAAATATTGGTGGGTAGGTTGTTGTTTCAGACAAAGAAATCCTGGGAATAAGCCACCATCATAGCTGTTTGGTGGGAAAATCTGGTCTCAGCAGGCGCTTACATGGTCCAGTTCTCTCAAGATGAATTGAATCTACAGAATTCCTCTCCTAGGTGGGAAGTCTAGCAGTTGCAGCCTGTACCAAGTTGGAGAACCCTCCCTTAGGATGGAGAAAACTAAATTACAGGATTGAATACACAAATTGCACAAAGCCATACATTATTAATTAAGCCCTGGTTGGCTGTGTTCAAATTTGTTTCCAAGTTTATCTTTTAATGTGGAGTTTTATATCTCTTGTTTTTATATCTGTTGTTTTATTGTAGCACGCTGCCCAGAATTGCTTTTTTTGTGTGTGAGATGGATGGCTAAACATATTTGATGAATAAGTAAAGGAACGAGCAAACGAATGAATGAATAAGTACTAAGCTATTGACTGCCTCTCCCCAGTTACATCTACCTGTCTCTTTTGAGTGGGAAGGCAGGTTATGTTTTAGAACCCATCTATTAAAGAAATATACTTGATGGGACCTAGAAAAAGGGCCTTCTCTGCAGTGGCTCCCTCTCTTTGAAACATCATTCTCCCAGAAATAAGTTGGCTATTTTTCTGGAAAATCCTAAAGACATGGTTTTGTCAGTGGACCTGGAGACACCAGGTTAAATCAAAGCTGATCAAGTGGTTTGTTTGTTTTTGTTATTGCCTCAGTGTGTGTGTGTGTGTGTGTGTGCGCGCGTGTGTGTGCAATTTCTAAGGTTTTATATTGTTGACTTTTTAATGTTGGCCCAAAGTTAGCATATGTGAGTTGGGCAGTCATATAAATCTGTACATACATACAAACATACATACCATACATACCATACACACACAAATGTGTCATTACTTAAATTCAAGCCAAGGATTGGGTGGCTTGCAATCTGTGAACCTTATGTAGGAAACAGATTAAAGTCGAGAGAATGAAAAGCCAGTTTGTTATAGTGGTGAAGGTGCTGTCCAGGAAACGAGAAGATTGTGAGTTCTAATCCTGATTTAGGCACAAAAACTGGCCAATCAATAGGAGACTGTGAGTTCTAGTCCCCCCCCCTCAGCATGAAAGTTTGGACCAGTCACTCTCTTTTAGCCCAACCCACCTCATAGGATTGTTGTTGTGGGGAAATAGGAAAGAGTACAATATGTATATTCACCGCCTTGAGTTACTGATGGAAGTTTAAAAAAAGCCGGGATAAAAATCAAATCAATAATCAATAAAGCCAGGCTTAATGGCTGTTTAGAAGCTTTTCCCTCCCACTCTTTGTCATAAGCATAATGGTAGGGATGTGGGTGCCAGTCTGAACTCAGTAGGATAAACGTACATTGGAGCACCAGCTTAAACAGCATGGAAAAGCTGTAGAATGTAAGCTTTCTTAATAGATTCATTTCATGCAGAATTTGCAGGTGCTGTCCTGACTTGGTCAGCAATGCTACGATCCTGGCCAAGCCCCCCCCCCCTTTTTTTAAAAAAAATGCCTGTGTCATTTTTTTCCTGCTTTCCTTGAAATTCCTTTCTGGAGTTGGTTGCCCGCTTACTTCAAAGCATCACTCTCCACCTTTTCGATTAAGCATTGGCGGGAGCCATCCCATCTCCTTTTGCACAGGTGTAACTGCAAATGCAGTGTTTACTAACCGGCTGACTCAGCCCACGTTTTTTTTTTTTTTTTGGTCAAGCCTTCTTCTGCTCTGACTGCATGCGCCAGGCATGCAGGACTCAGTGGAAGGCCCTCTCCGCCTGCCTTTCATCTCCTCCTTCCCCCCCTCCACCCCCCTGTTCCTACTCCAGCTCCACTCCCCATGTCAGTTTACTTACTCATCTGTAGGGCTGGGCCCGCTGGCCTCTTGAATCCATTTGCATCAGCCAGCAGGAGCCAGGCGGAGGAAATTCTAAGAAGGAGAGAAGGTCTCATGACATCTCTGGGAAGGAAAAAAAAAAGTCTGTTCTCAAAAGAGAGATTTTCCTTGCGGTCATGAAGACCCCCCCACCCACCCCCCTCTCCTTCTCGCCATGTGTCTGCTTTCGTCAGAGCTCTTTACGAGATTCTTAGTTTCTCAACCGCTGGGGGAACTGGAGCCAGCCGAGGCTGCTGTGAGAACTTCTAGCCTAGACTTTTCCCTGTTTGGCAGACTTTTCAAACTGTGGAACCAGTGACCCAAAGACTAGTGATACACATTGGCAGGGCTGGGGAGTTAAGGTTTGTTTTCTTTCCCCTCTTCTTTGCTTTGAGGAGGGGGGGGCGCAGAGGAGAAGGAAAGAGAAACCCCGTCTTCTTCTCACACTGTGTCCCAAAACATGTGGGATTGCTCACAACCCGCTCTGTAGTGACCTCCTTGCTTGTTTGAACGCTGCTGAGAGATAGCTATCCCCCAAAGTAGAACAAGCATAAGGTTCTCCTCGGCATTCCTGGCAGTGCTAATGGACCGATGGTCTGGGAATAGCCTAGGCAACTCAAGCACAACAGCACCTGACTTGGTTTGAAAAATTGTTTCTCCTGAAGAAGTAATGCAACATCCAAAGGATTTGGGCCATGGTGCCTACCTGGAAAGTAATCTGTCCGTCTGTCCATCCATCCATCCATCCATCCATCCATCCATCCATCCATCCATCCCTCTCTCCCCCCTCTCTCATTTATTTATTTATTTATTTTATTTTAATCCCATTTATATCCCGCCCTTCTCCGAAGACTCAGGGCGGCTTACAATTTAAACACAAACCAATGTGCTTAGCAATAGCCTTCATTCTATGTATATGCCTGCTTATTAGGGCTTTCGGGGGGGCCCCCAAGCGGCATTATTACAAAGTCAGCTTATTGCCCCCCAACAATCTGGGTCCTCATTTTACCTACCTCGGAAGGATGGAAGGCTGAGTCAACCTTGAGCCTGGTGGGACTCGAACCTGCACTAATTGCAGGCAGCTGGTGTTACTTAAGGAGGCATTAGCCCACTGCTCCACCAAGGCTCCTTAATCCATCCATCCATCCATTCTGTCTAGCCATCAATTCTATCTCTTTCCATTTTGATCCATATATTGATCCATTCTTTCTTTCTCTCTCTCTCTCTCTCTCTCTCTCTCTCTCTCTCTCTCTCTCTCTCTCTCTCTCTCTCTCTCTCTCCCACCTAATCTTAACTCTATTTCCTTAGTCTGTTTAGATAGTTTTCACCTTTCCTTCTTACCTTCCTATGCTCCTTGCTTTCTCCATGTTCCTTTACCTCCCTCCTTTTTGTTTTAAATTTAGTTGTATTTTCACTTTCTCAATCCTTGCATCCCCATTTTTTCTTTTAACTCACTTGCCAGGAGAGAAACAAGTGCCAGCTCCTCCCCTACGGACTTGGAAGTAATGAATCACATAGTCTGTAGAAGGGCTTTGCCCAACCTGGTGCTTTCCAAGTCCTTAGGGACTATGTATTTCAGAATTCCAGTCAAGCATTGATCATCCAGATCAGCCGGGATGATTTGCCTTAAACTGAATCAAAAGCTCCAGGTAAGCAAAGAAGAAATGCTTGACTGTTGACAGCCCATTTTCAAATGGGGATCAGCTTCTGACATTTCTGGGCTTAAATCTTCCTTGCTGTGGGTGTTTTTAAATTAAGGTTGGAGCAACTCAGATTTAGGTTCCCACTCTGTTAAGAAACTTTTCCAGTAACTTGGAACAATCAATTTATCTCGCTTGAAGTGACCTCAGAGAGCTGTTGTGAAGGAGTGGCAACCGCAGTTATGAAACTGGCTTAAAAGTCCACCTAGCCGTAGAAGAATTTTCTTTCCTTCCCTTTTCTCGTTTCTGCTGAGATTCTTTCCGTTACTGTATTGGAATAAATGCAGTTGCTTGTATAGATGTGTAAGCAAATATCCTGGTGTTAAATGTGAATGCGCCTTCCTGGCACTGCCTTCTTTTATTGTGGTCATGGTCACATTCTCCTGGCTTGTAGACAGGGAAGACCTGATGATGGTGACCACTGGATTCTTTCTCTGGGTGGGTAACTGCTGCCTGTCCAGGCCAAAGAATGCCTGTGATCCATGTCATCTTGTCCTGAGCATAAGAAAGCCATGTGGTTCCCATGTGTCTGGCAAGGGGCAGGAGTGGACGTTGCTTAAGGCCAGTCACTTAAATAAGGGAGGAAAGAGAGATGGGAAGATCTTGGCTTCCAGTCAAACCAGAGCTAGGAATTTCCTCTTAGGAGGGATGAATGAATGACGTGAGAATTTTACAGCAAGAGGAACAAGGACTTCATTTAAGAATGGGTAGTTCCAGTATAGACTTCTGCCCCTTCTCTTGTTAGTCAGTAAAGGGTTTGGACACCATCAGGAATTTTGAGAGCAGGTGGTAGGCACTTCTCATAAAATGAATGCAATGGGCAGAGCTTTCCTATTCCCTGGAAGGTTGTTGCGGAGTGTGTCACACTCATGAACCACAAACTGGGTGAAGTTCTTCCTTGTCATTCTCTCTAACCTTAACCATCCTCTTCTCCTTTTCATTTAATCCTTTATATACTGTAGCTGGTGGATTTTTAACTTTGTAAGGATATCCAAGGAGCTATGTGGTACCTGGAGGCATTTTAAATAAAATGATGCTCAGGGCTGGCATATTGTTTTGAATCTAAAATCAAACACATGACATGATAACTTAACCTACGTGAACTCCTCTCTATTGATATGGGAGAGAAATTCCGATTAGTGTAAAACATTTGACTGGGTCAAACGGTACGATTATCCTCACCTACTTTGTTTGTAATTTTGTCTCTGGCTGAATCTGACACTCAGCACAGCTCGTTGAACTGAAATATGAATTGGAAGGGGAAAAAGAAGAAAACCCAAGTTTGCTTGCACGATTTATTTACCCAATACCTCTATTTTCCTTGTCAAATCCTCCCATTCTACTGTTAATAAGAATATGCAAGGGAATGTTTCAGCATTGGGAATATGTCTGTATTCTGACAGTATTCTAATTTAAGAATTCGGAACAAATCTACAATACGTCAATGCCAGTTTTGCACTGCTGGCTTCTTGATAAGTAATTAAGAACCTGGTCATCTCCTTCAGACATGTGATGCTTGGCCTCTTCTATTTCTCTGTAACCATCAAGTGACCTGACGCCAGATGATCTGGTGTTCTGGCAGAGCTTAAACCCTTTGGGTGATTTCTGGCTACCACAGCACAAGTTGGAGAGACCTTCAGTTCCCAAGCTGCTGTGACGTTCCTGTTAGTCTAACCATCTGGGAGACCATTCCTGCAGTGGTTTCTCTAGTTCCCCAGTGAAACAATTCAGCCCGTTTTTTTTAAAGGAATCATGGAAGTTAAACCACTTCTGGGGTTTTGCTGAGGGGCAATATTCGCCCTACAGTTCAAAAACCTTGTCTTCTAAAAGGATTGTTTGGTGTCTAATGTATCCTATTTCTTTCTTGAGTCTTATTTACATTTATCCTCCTTTCAGTCTGCCCTTGGAATCTGTTAGAAGTTTAGCTGATCATTCCTTCTTCCTTTTCATTTTATTCTTTGGGGAAGGATTATAGCTCTTTGGCAAAGTTTAGAGTGAGGATTAGAGCAAGTTATCTTATGGGAAGTTGGGTGGCGGTGGAGAAAGGAGACGGAGGAAGTTTGAAGTTTATACCAAGAATGACTTGATACGCAAGTACCAGGAATTTCAAGAAAACCTGCCCATCCTTAGAACAGCTTGAAAGTGTAGCGACGGCTTTAAGTAAGTTTGGCAAATGCCATTGACTGTGTTAGTGCTAAGAAGAATCACAGGCATTTAGCACTGATCCTTCTTCCCACGGTTATGGTTTGCACATGATGCTAAGGGTTATCAGACAGGGGTTACCCCTGGCTTACTGAATCAAGCAAAAAGCCTGGTTTACACTGACAAATAAACCATCATATGATTTATTCGGTTTTGCCTTTGGACATATAAAGCCAGCCAGTGTGGCTTCCAATCATGGTTTAGGCTTTGTAAGTGAAGCAAGCTATATCCTTTCACATCCCACACTAAATCGCGCATTGCTTAAGGGAAGGGAAGGCTGGATCATTTGCCAGCTGCAAAAAATGGTAGAAGGACAGCCTTCTGTTAGAAGAGATCAAAGATGTATTTTACATGCAAACTGCTTTGGATCTTAATAGATTAATTTGGAGCTCCTAAAAAGATGTTTATGTGAACATAATTCATCCAATCTTCAGAGATGCTATTCTTTTTTTAAAACCCCTATGTATAGAGAATAAACATTTCAAAATTGAAGAAATGTTATTGCCTGGTTTCCCCCCCCCCCTATTTTTCTTGTTATATGGTCATGGTTATAGCGAAATGTTTAATCATGAGTAATACTATCCTTCTGTATATTTTTTCCCACAGTGTTGTATCATATTGATAATAAGGTATTGGTTTAATTTTGTTCAGTTGACACCCAGGTGAAAGATGCTAACAGGAACATGCAGGCTTGACAATAGTTCTGTTGAGTTAGTTGCTCATTGACACTAAATCTTCAAATCAGATTAGTTGAAATTAAATTACTGAACAGTAATCCTTATGGAAGTTAGCTATATTCAACTTGCTTCTAAACGCCATGGAATTGGAAAGTGAAATATTTCCCAGATTAATCACTTGATTTGCTGTTGCTAAATAATAATGTTTTTTGTAGCTCTGGAGCAAAAACGTGAATTCAACCCCAAAGTTCCCCTATGCAGCCCAGGTGAAAAATGACCTGCTCTTTGCTGTTTTTCATATTGATGGATTTCTAAATGTATGAAATACTCATATTTTTAGAAGAACATCGTGGATACAATAGGAACACCAAATGTACGAGGACATTCATGGGAGTTAGTGGTACAACTGTCAGTTATTAGATCTTACATTAAGCCATAAAGCACTTGGTTCTGGTTTAGCATTTTGTGGAGAACCAGCCAGTGTGGTTTGTAAACCAGGATGTATGCCTGGTGTACTATGCAAACCACTTGTGGATTATTTATCACTCACACCTTGCTGATAGAAGCAATAGCTTAGACAACCCAATGTGCTACAGTGAAGCTACTTGTGAATAGCTTTAGATAACCCTTCTCCTTTTCAGCTTAACCACAGGATTGTTTTGAACACTGAATGAAATACAGTGGAAATACAGGTTCATAAAGAAAATAACACTTGGTTGAAACAATAGGGGTGGTTTGTATTTTGAGTAACCCAAATTCAGAGAAGAGCAACTAAGATGATCAAAGGCCTGGAGACCAAAACGTACGAAGAACGGCTGCAGAATTTGGGTTTGGCTAGTCTCAAGAAAAGAAGAAATAGGGGAGACATGATAGCAGTATTCCAGTATCTGAGGGGCTGCCACAAGGAAGAGAGGGTCAAATTATTCTCCAAAGCACCAGAGGGAAGGACGAGAAACATTGGTTAGAAACTGATCAAAGAGAGAAGCAATCTGGAATTAAGGAGAAGTGAGGACAATCAACCAGTGGAACAGCTTGCCACCCAAAATCATGGGCACTCCATCGCTGGAAGTTTTTAAAAAGAGACTGGACAATCATCTGACTGAGATGGTTTAGGACCTCCTGCTTGAGCAGGGGCCTGGATTGGAAGACCACCAAGGTCCCTTCCAGATCTATTTGTTTCAATTGTTCGGCACAATTAGTTATATGCTCCATCACTGGAGTTTTGCAAGAAAAGATTGGGCAAATATTTGCCTGGGAAGGAATAATGACTCCTGCCTTGGGCAGAGGGTTGGATTAGAGGTCCTCTGAGATCCCTTCCAACCATGTGATTATGATTCTATGAATGCTGCACATGGTGGCAGAAAAAAGTCTTCTGTTGTGTGTATTTAAGTTGCCACCCAAGGTGCACAGAAGTGGATCTAGTAGGGAAAGTTAGCAAGCTTCAACGGGGGACATTTAAACGGTGTAAAGGCAATCCTTGATATTCTGTGGGGTGTCTGTATAAATGTACCCATTTCTTTTCTTTTCTTTTCTTTTTTAAAATGAACATCTGGATGCTCCTTCGCCTCCCTTACTCCCACCTCCCTCTCCTAACTGTGTGAATGCTGAGAGAGCCCTAATTGAAACAGGCTCATATTGGCTCTTGTTTCCTGCGTGGGAGTGAGAGTCAGGCCTTTGTGAAAACAGTTCAAAAGTGCAGACAAATTTCAGTGAATCCTGCCTAAATAAATGGAATTGTGTGTGTGTGTGTGGGGGGGGGGGGCTCAGCTAGGTTCATCTGCCCAAATGTATTTTCTCCCTCCTTACCATCTTCACCCCTAACAACCCCCCCCCAGATCTTAACATGGATATTTTTCACCTGGACAATATTTTTCTAAGGTGAGGTGAGGCAATATCCCTCCCTCCCTCCCTCTCTCCCTCTCTCCCTCTCTGTCCTCTCCATCTCCCCCTCCCTCTCTCTCTCCCTCTTTTCATCTCCCTCCCAATCTCTCCCTCCCTCTCTCTCTCTCTCCTCTCCCTCTTCTCTTCTCCCTCCCTCTCTGTCTCCCTCTCTCTCCCCCCTCTCTCTCCTCTCCTCTCCATCTCCCCCTTTCCATCTCCCTCTCCCTCTTTCTCTCTGTCTCCCTCTTTGTCTCCCTCTCTCCCTCTCTCTCTCTCTCCCCCTTTCCATCTACATCTCCCTCCCTCCCTCCCTCCCTCTCTCTCATTTTGAATCAGCCCATCTCCCTCATGGAAGGATACAGATGATGGGGGCCCCTCAAGGTCAGGAGCGTTCAACCTTGCCAACTCTTAAGACTTGTGGACTTCTGGGACTCCCAGAATTCCCCTGCCAGCATGCCAGTCTTTACGATCAAATGCATTGTTGGCTAGTCTCATGTGCAACTGATCTAAGCTAACTTAACTTCTCTCTAGGACAGTGTTTCCCAACCTTAGTCATTTTCAGATGTGGGAACTTCAGCCATCCCTATAATATTAATAACTCATGAGTTACGAAGCCCAGTTGATGGGTTCATACAACATGGAAAGCCCAAACCAAGCAAACCATTTTATGGCTTAACCTGATATGTGCATCTAGCCACAGAGTTCTTTGCTTTAGTCTTCCATGCTATCAGGTGTCTTTTTCTGATGGCTTAAGAGTTAGTAGATATGGCTACAGGGAGTGAAGTGTTGGTAAGAGTGACTTTTTGCTTCTCTTGAAGTCAATAGGGAGCTTGATCCCTGACCTTAGTGGTTATCCATCAGATCTTCAGACAGGAAGAGCTGCCCAGGTCAGCCAACTTCTGTTGTGACCAGCCCTAGCCAGACATCAATTTTGGCCTTGCTACTGTGTAAGGTACTATAGAGCTTCCTCTATAGCAGAAGGGATTTTTCATGAGGAACAACTGGGACTTGGGACTTGAAGTTTATATAAAGCAAGATGGAGAGGAATGTCTCCACTTATTACTGTCACATGTATAAACGAGCTTTAAATGCTACTTAAATTGCCATGATTTGGGTTGGGATGCTGTTGTAAAGTAGTGGTGATGAAAATATGGTCCTCCACAAGTGAACGGCAACTCAGCAATCATAGTGAAAATGGAACAGACATGAGGAATGCTCAGTCATAAACCATGTTGGAAGTTAGCCTTGAGCAATTTTTGAACTTGCCAAACTACAATATGGAGAACAGCGGGGTCCCTGCCTCGTTCAAGGTACCTAGCATGAAATTCTTACACATAAGCATATTAAGTTGACAAAAAAAGAAAGAAAATAAAAGAAAAGCAATGTTCTGTTTGAGAAAATAAATCTTTGAGAGCTTTTGGGGTTTATGGTCTTCAAAAGATGACTCTGATCCATTGAATATGCGCTCATACCTTATATTAAACTCAGTGGGTTAGGACACTGAGCTTGTCGATCAGAAGGTCGGCAGTTTGGTGGGTCGAATCTCGAGTGCCGCGTAGCAGAGTGAGCGCCTGTTACTCATCCCAGCTTCTGCCCACCTAGCAGTTCGAAAGCACGTAAAATGCAAGTAGAAAAATAGGGACCACTACGGTGGGAAGGTAACAGCGTTCCGTGCGCCTTTGGCATCTAGTCATGCCGGCCACATGACCACGGAGACGTCCTCGGACAAGCGCTGGCTCTTCAGCTTTGAAACGGAGATGAGCACCGGCCCCTAGAGTTGGAAACGACTAGCACGCATGTGCGGGGGAACCTTTACCTTTACCTATATTTGGTTTGGGTTTAATATATTGTGTGATGACTTACTAACATAGCTGAATAAGCTATATCTTAGGACACTAATTGGTATATACCTTGATGCCCAGCCTAGCATGTTATGCATTATGTTAATCCAACTACTTTTACTTTATTCAAAGCATGATTTCATGTAATGAAAGAACTATTTGATTATTATGTTAATTATGTAAGGTGACATTTGATGTCTGCTGTATAATATCAGCCTGTACTAAATGTATATTAAACTCTGGTAATTCTGTAAAATGTAGCCTGGAAACAGTTAGCTGTGTTTCCTCAGTTAAGCAAGCCTTAGTTTTCTCTTTTGAAATCAACACCTGTGGGGTTATTTGTGCTTGTTCTTCATATTGCAAAAACAACAACAACAACAACCCACACATTATACTGCTAGCTGTGTTTTGTTGATCATGAGTGAAACTTGAGCTGTTTGGACTGCATGCTGGGTTGGAGTAGTATCTGTTTAGGGAGACCTGGTGCTGGAATCTTGCTAAAGAGAGAGCAATTCATGTGTTACTGAACTTGGATCAGGACTGGATGCTGCAAGCTCTTGTCATCCTGAACAAAACAAGTATCAATTTTAAGTGAACATTACTTCCATTTACATCTATCTATCTATCTATCTATCTATCTATCTATCTATCTATCTATCTATCTATCTATCTATCTATCTATCTATCTATCATTTATCCATCTATCCGTCTGAGTTTAAAGCAAGACATCAGACTTGTCTCTTTACAGCTGCAATCCAAAATATATTTAGAAGTAAATTCCATTGAAATAAAGTTTATTTCTGAGTCAGCATAGTTGAGTTTATGCTATAAGACATTGTGTGCTGTTATATGTTGACGTGAAGAACCGATTATGCAACTGAATCCAAGACATGTTTACTTGGAAGTAATTGTAATTAAACATAGGGTTGAAGTCACCTACCCTTACTTCTAGGGACGCGGTGGCTCAGGGGGTTAGGACGCTGAGCTTGTCGATCAGAAGGTCGGCAGTTTGGCGGGTCGAATCCCGAGTGCCGCGTAACAGAGTGAGCGCCTGTTCCTCGTCCCAGCTTCTGCCCACCTAGCAGTTCGAAAGCACGTAAAATGCAAGTAGAAAAATAGGGACCACTACGGTGGGAAGGTAACAGCGTTCCGTGCGCCTTTGGCGTCTAGTCATGCCGGCCACATGACCACGGAGACGTCCTCGGACAAGCGCTGGCTCTTCGGCTTTGAAACGGAGATGAGCACTGGCCCTAGAGTTGGAAATGACTAGCACACATGTGCGGGGGAACCTTTACCTTTACCCTTACTTCTACTTGGTTTGCAAATTCTCATCTTAATTGATTGATTGATGTTCAAAAAGGCAGATCTCGTTTTAGAAATTAAATCTGGGAACAACATTTGGCAAGAATGATTTTATTTCTTTTAATAGATGCTAGTTGGGCAAAGGAAATGTAAAAAAAATGCTTCCTAGCACTTGAGCTGAAATAAATTTGGAGAAAACATTTGAGAAGAGCGTAATTAAAACGCTGAAAGTAAAGAGAAACTCTTAGCAGAGACAACTTGTTTATAAATGATAGCAAAATATTTAACAAAATTATTTCAGGAAAACATGTAGCCCTTTTTTTTATGTGAGACATGTCACACTGAACCATAAACTTTATAAGAGATATCAAGGAAAGAGATGTAGGAATAATTAGGAAGTCTGAAATTTTATATTGAATTCGCAGTATAGATATTCAACGATCTTTGTAGTATAATAGCATACTTTTTTTTATCCCTGGTCCAAATACTATGCTAAGCCAAAATGTGGTTTGGATGGTTTAGATTTATGTAAACTCAGTCAATTATGGTTTATTCACAAAACCCCAGTTAAGCCATAATGTAGCATCAAGTGTAAACCCAGCCAGTTGGGAAGTTACACCATAACTGTGTGCAGCAAACAAATTTTGCAGTATTGAACAAATTAAATATCACGGATAAGCACAATGTACGAAGCAGGCCATTTTATGTAAAACCAACCATTGGTGGTTTATAAACTATGGCTTATTGTTTAGTAGTATGCATGAACCACAGCATTTATGCTTGTGTATCTCATGTTAACCCAGCCAAATTCATCAAATATTATTTGTCAGTTTGCAGTAGTGGCAAATAACTGTAGCTCAGGTAGCAGCCCTAGAATGCTTTGAACAAAAGTTCAAAATAATGGCAACGAATTATGCATATACACTCTCCTTTTGAAAACCCAAGTTTTCGCGCCCTCTGGAATATTGTCTCGCACCCCCGGTTGGGAACCCCTGGTTTAAGGGCATGTGAAGCGCGTTGCCCTGCGGGCCTATTTCCTGGTGTGTTTCTCAAGGTCTGCTGTGCACATGTGCTTCTTTTTGCATTTGAAGTTGGTCAACAGCCAAACAAGTCTCAGGATTGGCTTCTCCCATCTCTCCAAGCTGTGCCTGAGTCACTCTCCCATAGCCAAAGAGCAACCCAGCTGCCCTCTGACCAGGCTGCAAAGGTGATTCAGCTTTTTGGTGGGTGGTCGTTTTTCTTACCCACCAAGCATGCTAAGCCCATCATTAAAACCCAACAAGCTGCTTAAAAGTAGGGGGGGAGAGTGTGCAGGACACTTTCTCTTGGTGTTATCTTTGAGCAGAAGATGGATGGCAGAGTGTGTTTATTTCTCCAGAGCTTTGCTAATAAAATCCTCTAAATATCCCAATGACATTTTTAAACAGTGTTTGGAATCTGTTGCTCATTCTCCAATAGCTTGGCTATAGTTCCCATTGGCATTTGCTCCTAAATATCCCACCAAAAACGGTCTTCGTGAGGTCTGCAGAAAGATAACAAGCAAAACTGTGTATCTTAGTAGACTATCAAACAAAATATCACAAACATGGATAGAAAAGAAATCTTCCTATCTACGTGACGCTCTCCGTCCTCACCCTAACCCCCTTACTTTAAATGAGGATTTCATGGCCATGAAAATGTGTAGCCATACACATTTTGGGTCAGCTTACTGAGATAAGTGTAGTTTGCCTTATCATAATTATCGTACCTCCCAGAGTTTATCTTTTATTGTGCAAATGGACTGTTTTAGTTTGGCAAGATTTCTGTCTATAGGTAAGAGACCCTAAAGAAAACTCAACATAAAGAATCTCAACGTGTCTTTCTTGATTTTGGCACTTGACCAAAGGAGACTTAATGCCTACTCTTCAATTCTATATATCTTTATAAAATCAAAACCAAAGAGCAGCAACTCAAAAATGGCCTCATACAGTCCACTTCCATTGGCTGTTCGTGGAATATTATCTTCTAGTCAACTTAGATTTGCCCATTGAGTAGTGTTCTAGCCAGGAAAAAGATGTTGGGCCTATTGAAGTCAGTGCTATGACTTCCGTTCCCTGATCCTTCCACCATTCATATAACTTGTATCCACTGATGTTCCTGTTTCTCATCTCTGTCTTTTAGATATGGAATGTGCAGATGTGCCTTTGTTAACTCCAAGCAGCAAAGAAATGATGTCTCAGGCATTGAAAGCCACGTTCAGTGGTTTCACAAAAGAGCAGCAACGACTGGGAATACCCAAAGGTAAGTCACAAGGGCTGACTTGTGCAAACCTGCTACAAGATTGTGTGGTTTCAAAACAGGTGCTAGTTGAATGGGTTGGTGGAATGTATTCTAGAGCCCCTTCTATGTAATTCTGTTTTCATTTAGTATATAGAAAGCAGTTTGAACACTGCATAGCATTTGGAACATAAGGGTAGCAGTTGTATCATTTATGGATATGTTGTAGCTCCCAGGGCATAGAGTTCCTCAGAGGTCAAACTTCAAACAGTTGAGAATCAACCAGTCATAAGTCAAGGGCTACCTGTAGACTGGGCAAAATTGCAATTAATATATCCTGGTGATGGTTTCCAATATCTGATCATCCAAAGAACTTCTGAATAATATCTAGCTGCTAGCCAGCTTAGATAAAAACTGCTGGAGATCTCTTATTTATTTACCAAACCACAAGAGGTCTCTGGCAATTCTGCCGGCATATTGGAAAAAGCTTACTTCTCACTGGATTATCAACAGTGGAGAGAATTCAGTATGATTTTTTGCTGAGAGAGATACAAGGGCCAATAATTCAGTCTAGCAGAGGTCTTGCAGCCTTCCCCAATAGAATGCTGTAAACTGCATACAAAATGCCACCCACCCACTACCTCTTTTTATCTGTGGTTTCCTCATGCAGATCCTCACCAATGGACAGAAACTCATGTACGGGACTGGATTATGTGGGCCATGAATGAGTTCAGTCTGAAGGATGTGGATTTCCAGAAGTTCTGCATGAATGGAGCTGCCCTGTGTGCTCTAGGGAAGGACTGCTTCCTTGAATTAGCACCAGACTTTGTAGGAGACATTCTTTGGGAACATCTGGAGATGCTGCAGAAAGGTAATATATGACGACCACCAATAAAGACCTTGGTTGCCTTGATCAGGACTGTATTGGAAGACTGCACAAGTTTGTTTGAGTTCCTGAATATCCCACTGCAGAATCAATCTTCCTGGTTCTGCCTCACTTTATCAGGTTTAGTTGTTTCTCAGAGATATAAATATACCGCATCTTCTACTGAATATTTTTGGAAAAGTTTAGTTACAAAGCAGCTTGCCCTTACCCATATATTGTTAAAGGTAGTATTATCTTTATATATTTTGGGGAACATAGGAAATTGCCTTAAGAGAGATTGTATTTGTTTAGGAACTGTTTACATAAGATGTGTCCAACTTGCAACTCATGGACCACATGTGGCCCTGGACAGCTAGTAATGTGGCTTATGAGATAACATTTTTTGGTTTTCTATATTTTTATTACTTATATACATTAACTATATTATATACGGTATTTTATATGTGGCCCAAGACAATTCCTCTTCGTTCAATGCAGCCCAGGCAAGCCAAAAAGTTGGACAACCACAGTCTACATTATGAGTTGATTTAACACAAAAACTATGGATTCTAGCCGTCGAATCCCAAAGAGATATCTCTCATCCCCTCCCTAGGGCATCCCCATGTTGGCTGCGGGGAGGGTGGGGGATTCTGGAATTTGACATCCACTCATCTTAAAGTTCCTGAGGTTGAGAAATGCTGGACTAGGATGCGAGTTCAACTCTGCAAGACTGCACAGTGCCACAGCGGCTTATCAGATTGCTAACTTAGTTTACACATTTCAGACCCAAGTTCTGTGGTTAAATTATACCTTTCTCCTATCTGTAGCTGAGTATTCCTGCACAAAATCTTTTTAGTAGCTTTTCCATCAATGTGCTTAAGCTATTAAAAAGAGGAGTCACTGTATACAAACAAAGAGAACAGCTCTATAGCCACGGATAGGAAGTGTGTCTGTGCTGTGCTTTAATGGGTGGGATTTTCCAGTATGCATATAGTTTACCAGCATCCAGTTCCTTGCCAAATACCTGCCAAATCTTATTCTCCTTGGAGCCTGTGGGGAAAATATGCCAGTGAACCAAGTTCGTAGAAAGGCCTTTATAAACTGCACACAGTTTATAAGGGCAAAGCTGTGTTTCTGGCACCTCCTTTTTCCAAAAATAATGGGAAAGCATCAGCTATTCCTGGACTATCCTGGATAAGCTTTAAAAAGTAACAGAGTGGCATTCAGTCTTGAATAATAAGGTGAAACCATTTGTAAATAGAGGGTACCACTAAGATGTTTGCAAACCATTTTGGAGGCTTCGGTAATAGGTAGAGGCAGGTGCTTATTATTCCATTTTGGGAGGAAACAGTGGGTTGGGACAGTTTCGTCTATTCCATGAAATCCACTAAAAAGGTAGGGGATGTTTCCACCTTTTGTGGCTTTCTGAAAGTAAACATGCTTGGATGTAAAAGATGGATAGCTTCTCTTCTCCTTCGTTGTTGGAACAAAGGTGTGGCTCTTTTCTGTTCCCTCTTCATGCCCAACAGGTTTCAATGAATACAGAGTTGGAAGGGACCTTGGAGGTCTTCTAGTCCAACCCCCTGCTCAGGCAGGAAACCCTATACCATTCCAGACAAATGGCTGTCCAGTTTCTTCTTAAAAACTTCCAGTGTTGGAGCATTCACCGCTTCTGGAGGCAAATCGTTCCACTGATTAATTGTTCTCACTGTCAGGAAATTTCTCCTTACTTCTAGGTTGCTTCTCTCCTTGATTAGTTTCCATCTGTCGCTTCCTGTCCTGCCTTCAGGTGCTTTGGAGAATAGCTTGACTCCCTCTTCTTTGGGGCAGCCCCTGAGATATTGGAAGACTGCTATCATGTCCCCCCTCGTCCTCCTCTTCATTAAATATCCAATTCCAGCAACCGTTCTTTGTGTGTTTTAGCCCCCAGTCCCCTGATCAACTTTGTTGCTCTTCTCTGCACTCTTTCCAGAGTCTCAACATCTTTTTTTACAGTGTGGCGACCACACAGTATGAGAGAGAGTTGAATAACAGAACAAGATGCATGCAGAGCATAGAGATTTCAGTTTGCACATGTTTTGTTGTGCTGAGCAAACTTGTTGGGGGCAAGATGCTGACTTTGTAAACTGCTTAGAGAAGGGTGGTAAAGCACTATGAAGCAATATATAAGTCTAATTGCAATTGCTATTGCTAAATACTAGGCAATGCGTGTTGTGGCTTTGATACCTGTTTTTATTTATTTGCATGGGAGTTAGTGGGGGGTGGCATCTCCTTAGAATTGAACAACAGTCTAGGAAATAACATGAAAACAGCACTCAAATTAGCCAATTGTTTTTAAGCTGGAGATATTGGCAAAAGTTGATTAAGACTTGAGTTCTAGAAAACAAGGAATCCTTTTGCTAAATAAAGATCTGGAAACATGGAGTGAAACCTTGTTTTAATGGATTATTTGGAGGAAGACCATGTTGATTATTCCGCGTAATCTGAGAAATTGAACAGTGCATCACTGTGGCAATGCATTATCTGTATCATTATGCAACTAACCAAATTTTGCATAATGACATTAGGGAAATAATGCAAGTTAAAGGATTTGTGTAAATGTGTCCTTACCTAAATTGTAATGGAACTTGGTCTGTTGTATGCGAAGTCCATTTACTGAGATCCAGAAAATTGAGCATTTGTTAGGTACCTTCCAAATAGCTAGTTATATACAGTGGCTGAAAGAGGTTGAAAAACAGTTTTCACTTTCTACTTCTATTTGCAAAACTAGAAAGGGGAAGTTATCATATGCATCTGATAGCTATTCTGTATGACTACTGAGATGAAGATTGTCTAAAGCAGAGGTGTCCAACCTTGGCAACTTTAAGACTTGTGGACTCCCAGAATTCCCCAGTCAGCCAGGCTTAAAGTTGCCAAGGTTGGATACCCCAGGTATAAAGCATGACTGTTGGGTAAATTGTCATGAAGGTGCTAAGGTTAAAGGAAGTCCTTCCTCCTTCATAGTCATCTTTCAGTCCTATGGTCCCATATTCACTGACTAGTTTTGACCCACCAGGAAACCTACCTCCTCCTGGACACATCTGCCAAACCGCAGATAGATAAACACAGGGAAGGGAATAAGCCAGGTTATAGTTCTTAGAGAGGTCACCAGCTTTGTAGTCAACGAGAGGGCACTGCTGACTCTGAGGGACAAGAGTTTACTTTAGGGCAAGGGGAAGGGAAAGGAATTAATTTTGAGTATTCTGAAATATATGTCAGAATATATGTCCTTGCCTGATGCCTTTTCTGTCTCTGTTAGACAGCCTGTGGTAGGTGAGTCACCTGTGACTGAAATGTTTTGAAATAGCTAAGCGTGTCAGAAGGCTGATCGTAAAAGTAATCAGGTCAGGGCAGAATGTTTGATCCTGGCCATCTTGATTACTTTGACCATGCAGTTCTTTGCGTTTGCTTCCGCAAATGTTTTTGAAGTTATGGCACTAGGACATGCTGCTCAGTATAATCTGGCTTAGTCAAGCTGATATTGAGCACAGGAGCTTGTGGGCCACATAGACCACTGAGATCTTTTTCTAGATTCCCCCCCCCCAATTCCTCGGGATCCTCCTGCTGAATAACAGAATTTTGTTATTCTGTTGGTTGGCTAACAAATTACATGGAGGGAAGTAAGCAGCGGGGTATCCCAAGGTTCTGTCTTAGTTCTCTTCAATGTCTTCATAAACGATTTAGGTAAGGTGGGTAGAAAGGGAACTCATCAAATTGGCAGATGGCGGTTTTCCCTCCATGAAATTCGTTAACAAGCAGATGAATAACGACTTGATTTCCTTGCACTGGAGTATGATGCTTTCCTTATTCACAGTTTGGAATAACCGTCAAATTAAACCAAAATAAATAAATAAAATATTCAGTCATTTTGCAATATGACTAGACCGTGCCAAAGGGCTTACTCAGAAGATGTAGCTGCCAGCTACAAACAGCTTTCTTAGTCTGATAAAAAAAATGAGGAAAAATCCTGTTACACAACTGTAAGGCATGTAACTATATCAACATTTGTTGAATAGAACTTAAGGAGGACAATTCTCATGTTTAGCTTTCATTAGCCAGCTTGGCATATGGCTGGTGATTATGGGAACTGTGCTCAAACTATATTGACTGCACCAGTCTGCTATCCTTATTGCAGTCAGAACCTTCAAGCTGTTTAAAACAATAAATGCCACATAGGTAAAGTCTTGGAAATACAAATTTTAATACAGATGTTTGTGTCATGGAAAGCCATGCTTACATGCACACCACTGGACTCCACAGGGATTCATGCCTTTATGGTTCACATCTTGCATTTTCATAACAGATTTCTTGGTAACTACCACTTTCAATGTTCAACAGTGTTTCCATAACTTTTTTCTTCATGTGCCCGTTTGACATACTCATCACCATGGTGTGTGATGACTTTGCATCCGTCACAGTTTCTTAACAGGCTCTTCTAAAGTAACATAAGAAAATTGCATAATGTTTGGCATTCAGGAAAATTACACACACACACACACACACACGCACACACACAAACACACACACACCAGTTGTATTGTTGGTGAATAATTGAGATATTCCCTTTCATTTATTTCATATAGAAGAGATCAAGCCATATCCAGCAAATGGAATAAATACTGCCTATCCAGAATCTCGCTATACATCCGACTACTTCATTAGTAAGTCTAATTCCTTTTCTTTTCTTTTCTTTTCTTTTCTTTTCTTTTCTTTTCTTTTCTTTTCTTTTCTTTTCTTTTCTTTTCTTTTCTTTTCTTTTCTTTTCTTTTCTTTTCTTTTCTTCTTTCTTTCTTTCTTTCTTTCTTTCTTTCTTTCTTTCTTTCTTTCTTTCTCTCTCTCTCTCTCTCCTTCCTTCCTTCCTTCCTTTCTTTCTTTCTTTCTTTCTTTCTTTCTTTCTTTCTTTCTTTCTCTCTCTCTCTCTCTCTCTCTCTCTCTCTCTCTCTCTCTTTCTCTCTCTCTCTCTCTCTCATCTCCCTCCCTCCCTCCCTCCCTCCCTCCCTCCCTCCCATTACTTGTGTCCTTCTGCAGGTCCCTAAAAACCTGGATCACCACTTCACATCATTTTTCTCCTTGCAGGTTATGGCATTGAGCATGCCCAGTGTGTGCCTCCATCAGAGTTTTCTGAGCCCAGCTTCATCACAGAGTCCTACCAGACTCTTCATCCAATCAGCTCCGAGGAGCTCCTATCTCTCAAATACGAGAATGAGTACCCATCAGTCATTCTTCGTGACCCAGTGCAGATGGACTCCTTGCCAACAGACTACTTCACAATCAAACAGGAAGTCGTAACACCGGATAACATGTGCATGGGGCGTGCCAGCCGAGGTAGTGTAGACCAATAGATAATAAAGGCCTCTTTATTTAGGCCATCTGTTCCATTCCTGGTATTGCCAACAACTTCTTCAGATAGAGTTCATGGTTGCATTCTGCTGGTGAGCCTTTAATGAGCCCTGGTGGCTTAGTGGTTAGAGTGCAGTATTGCCAGCTAACTCTGCCCACAGTCTGGAGTTCAGTCCTAATGGAGCTCAAGATTGATTCAGACTTCCACCTTTCTAAGGTCGATAAAATGAGGTCCCAGATTGTTGGGGGCAAGATATTGACACTGTAAACCACCCAAAGAGTGCTGTAAAGCATTACAGGGAGGTATATACGTTTAAGTGCTACTACTATTGTTCTTGCTAGTAACTTTTTCTAAAAGATGGTATAGTATGCCTAAGGTCACTACGGGAGAAGTTTTCTAACCTAGTCTTCCCCAGCTACTAACTCTGGAAGTCATAGTCCAAGACATCTTGAGGAATCTGGAACTGGCAAAGGCTATTGACAAAATTTCTTGCAACGGTCATAGTAGCCACCCTGACAAGGTGGACTGTATTGTGTCAAAATTCAGGGGGGAACATATTTGTTGTAACTTCTGACTCAAATGAGGACACTATTGCAGATTGGGATGAATGACTTGGCTTCAAACATGTACATACCTATCAATCCATCCTCACCCCCATCATACCTTTAATATATACCCCAGACCTATGACAGATTTTCTTGTTCAATAATAAATTGGACTTGACATTGTTCTTTGCCCTAGTTCTGATTCCAAGACACCCCTGCCTATACTTTACAGTGGGGTTGAGATGATTTTATTTTTTTCCATAATATGTTACCAATTCAGCCTTTTGGGCTATTTTTTCCCCAGCACAAAAACCAACAAACCAATGAACAAACCACAGCTCAGCTATTGGTGTCTAGTCACAATACTGGCAGGGATTTTATGTCACTTAAAGCAGGGGTCTTCAAACTTGGCCCTTTTATGACTTGTGGAATTCTGGGACTTGAATTCCACAAGTCATAAAAGGGCCACGTTTGAAGACCCCTGACTTAAAGCTATGATTTGACCAAGGTTTTTGGAATATGTTACAGTTAGTTGAGTTCACACTGTGATCAAGCCACAGTAGCTAAGCTCACATATCACACACAGTTTAAAAATGGAAAGATGTCTGGAAACATCCATCTACTTTTCTTGGCAAATATTTGGAAGTGGTTTGCCTTCTAGGATTTATTTTTTTAAAAATTTTTTCCAATGTAGCCAACACCCTTTTCATGTTTTCCCATCCAAGTATTATCCTGGTCTAACTGACCTTGTTGAGCTCTTTTGAGATCAGCCAAGGTCAACAGGATACAGCTCCCTACAGCACATCAACCAACTAAATAAATAATGTGATTTGTTTGTTTGTTTAACAAATTTATCCCTCCTTGGGGATCACTTTGCAGGTTTATGAATAAATAAATAGCACTGTTTTGGCAAGGTGATATATCTCCTTTGACTGATGGACACTTTTTCCAAAGTTATGCTATGCAAGAAATTGTACCAACAAAATTGTTGAAGAGTTGTTTTCTTAAGCCACAGATTTGTTTTTGAGCGTTCTAAATATGCTACATGAGAAAGGCATCACACACCTCCCAAATTTTAGACTTTAAAGACTCTCTATGCTTACAGTATCTCAAGCAAGTGATTCCTGCCATTATCTAAATTCTTACTAGATGTATTTTGAGGATGGGTGGATATGGAGGTCAAATCAAAACAGGGCAAATATGCCAGTTCAAAGACTTCTTTCCACCTCTGAGACTTATTCTGTGGGCTTTAATTGCCACCATCTCTGCCAATGAATTTTTTCCCCTCGGTCTTGCACAATCCCAGCAGCTGTTTTCAGACTGGTTTTGGTAATTAATGAACTCAAATGATCCTACTACGCTGTTAAGGTTGTCAGTAAATCTGAAATGGTTGAGCAATAGCCATAGACTGGAATTTCAGAGAAAGCAGTGTCAGATCTTATTTGTTTTGTTTTATTTGTTCACTTTTCAACCTGTGTGCTTTGGTAGGAATTCAGATTTTTAGCTGAAATAAGAGTGATCCATCTGGGCAGAGTTGCCTGAGTTGACATATTGGACTTCAGGCGAATTTATCTCTATGAAGCCAAGAATAAAATAACCCTCATGCTTGCCAGGACTGAGGTAACATCTCTTGGTCATGAGGATGAGAAGGAGGAGGATGAAGAAGAAGCAATAATGCACGGTCTTTCCTTGTTTGTAACAGAGGGCTCTGCATATGCAGCTGAAATCTGAAAGTGTTTAAATAAATGCATGATTTTTTATATATATATAAAAAAACCAACCAAAAAACGAAAACCTGAATATGGAAGCCAGAGTCTAAAAGACGATACTTAACCACATTTGGAGAAGTTTCTTGATAGGCAGCAGAAGTGGTAATCTGTATGCTTGGTGGTTTCCCTATAGCAGGTCAGGTGGTTTCTCCATCTAACTCAGTAATCTGTATGAATGCGTCATTCCTTCTCTTTGCAACATGTTGCCGTTAAATGGAGAAACTGGAGATCGAACTAGAGATGGAATCCGAGCTTGAACTACTTTCCGTTTCTAATCTCTGCCCTGCTTGTAAGACTCTGCTCCTGTCAAGCTCCAAAAACCAAAAAAAAAAAAAAAAGACACACAAAGTTTCTTCTAAGAAGTTTCCTTTATTGTTCCTCACCTGTAGGCAGAAATCCTCCCCAATCAAAGCAGGCTACTTGCATCATTAGAGCTGTACTCTGAGAACTTCTAGGGAGGAGCTGACTTGGCCCTCTTTCTCCAAGAAACTATTTAAACTTGATGTCTCTGTCCTCTGGAATTCAGACTACATTCCACCGTAACTCCAGTGCTGTACTTCGGGCTCTTTCCCTCCATAGGATCCACTGTCCTTTTCTCAAGTTTAGCAATATCCTTAACTGAATAGGAAGAAGGTATAATTCAGAGAAAAGGTCGTGCAAATGTTCAAAGCATGGAGACCATGTTCAAGCAGTGAGAGGCATAGACTCAGCCCTGTGAACTCCACAAAGATTAGATTAGATAACCTTTATTGTCATTTTTTTCCTGTGGGCACAATGGCACACATTAAAAATGAAATTTAGTTGCTTCCTCTCAAAGTGTACACATACATATCACACATTTAAAACATACCAAATACAACATAGGTATAGACCTGCACCCTTACATATAAGTAACATATAAATATTATTCACTGTCCATCTTGAATACATAACAGGCCTGTTATCAATTCTTGAAAAGATTAAGTGATATGATTTACACTCTGGGAGGCAAATGTCAGATGGACACAATATGAGATCCATCCTCATTTCATTCAGCTTAGGCCTCTCCCTTACACCTGTTTTGGACACAACCCAAGATGGCATAGTGCCCTTCTACCCCATCATGCCAACATCCCTCCAGGGCACATCTACACCTGAAGATACTTGTTTCTGGCTCCGTTTCAGCTTCAACAAAAGCCTTCACCATGGAGTTGCATAAATATGGGTCAGCTTCTTTTTGTCTTGAGAACTACATTAAGCTCTTGAGCTGGGCTCTTTAAATTTGGCCCTTTTATGACTTGTGGACTTCAACTCCCAGAATTCCTCAGCCAGGCATGCTGAGTCATAAAAGGGCCAAGTTTGAAGACCCCTGCTCTTGAGGGACAGGCTCGTGACTGTGTGGCAAAAAAGAAGAAGGGGGAAACGATGCAGCTGGGTCAGCAGATGAACGAAGCTAAAACAATCTTTCATTAAGGATGGTTAAAATGATTGCTTGCCATATTTTAGAGTGACTTTTCCTTTCTATCCCATTAAAACATGACATTGAAGTCAACGCTGGAGAGGATCTGGAGGTCTACAGGTAGTCAGGCAGCCAGAGGTTACTTGTAGCCTGGGCTTCCTTTCCCCTCCTCCAACTTAATGGAGGAGGGGTTGGGGGTGAACTTCGTTTTCTTCTTGCCTTGCAGGTAAACTTGGGGGCCAAGATTCTTTTGAGAGTGTCGAGAGTTACGACAGTTGTGACCGCCTGGCCCAGTCCTGGAGCAGCCAGTCATCCTTCCAAAGTCTCCAGCGTGTCCCTTCCTACGATAGCTTTGATTCGGAGGACTATCCTGTTCCTCTGCCCAACCACAAGCCCAAAGGCACTTTCAAGGACTATGTACGAGACCGAACTGACATGAACAAGGACAAACCTGTCATTCCTGCTGCTGCTCTGGCCGGTTACACAGGTAAGAGGCTGGAGAAATGTGGCTGATCGAAGCATTTCCTCAGTGGCTATGTTCACTCACACAACATGCTCAGTTAGGTCAGTCGCAAGGATCTGGCGGTTGCATTTGTGCAACAGGCTAAGTGTGGTTCCTTAAAATTTTGGTTTAGTATTTCTTTGGAAGTGAGGGGAAACGCAGCATGTTCTACAATCTCTGTTCTTTTGGTTCATTTATAATTCAGTTCATTCTACA
This sequence comes from Vipera ursinii, assembly GCF_947247035.1. NCBI lineage: Eukaryota > Metazoa > Chordata > Lepidosauria > Squamata > Viperidae > Vipera > Vipera ursinii. The sequence continues at coordinate 18,918,353 of NC_139519.1, read as the reverse complement.
AAGCAGTCGGCTAAATTGTTCACCAAGTTCGGTGTGTTATACAACCACAACCCGTGTGTCATTATCATTGGCAGGATGAACAACAGTAACAGTAATACCTCCCTGAATCTAAGTTAATAAATATATTGGGTGTATCTACATAAATATGTTAAGCCCATGTAAATAACACCTTTTTATGATTTACTGTGATAGCTTGGTTCATAAATATGCTACGAGAATGACTAGATTCTCACACAACTACAGATTTGCAGTCACACGCGGTCTAATCTAGCCTTTATACTTTCTGACTTTCTGCATATTCCTAGTATTTAAAGCATTTTTACCCACATCCCATTAGAGATGCCTAGAAACCTATTAAGATTGACTACTGTTAACTTCATGCCACGGATGGAATGAAGAAGGAGCTTGAAATATATGCCTTGCAGAGGCCATACATCCCAACAATTAACCATTAAAACTTATCTCTTTCAAGGTTGTACTTTAACAGCAGTGGTGAGACAGTTGGAGCTGCATTTGAGGCCACACCTAAATGTAATTCTTTCAATTTGCAGGTTTTTTTTAATAGGGCTGATAATTCTTTGTGAGTGTGTGTGGTGCCTCTGGGCAAGATGGAAGATAATTTTAGGAGCTATATGCAAGAGGAAGTGGTTAGTCATTTTAGTTCTGCGCTATGAACTGTATCTGTGGGTTGTAGAAGTAGTAAGTGTAGGTAAAGAACAGAAAGTAGAGCGTTGATTGACGTTGAGTGGAGAGAGGCTGCATTTAGCCATGATTGTGGGGTAGATATGAAATGAATCGAAGAACTCCATTGAGCTGCTTCAGATGTCGGGATAATGCAAGGATGCATGCTCACATTCACTTGGTGTAAATCATCTCATTCACTTGTTTCCTAGACTTATGTTGTTGAGAGTTCTTAAAGAAACAGTAGCTCACAGTTGCATGGACAGCGTCATTTCTTGGCAGTTACGACGACTGCGGTTGAAATACGCCACTCAAGTCCAAATCCAGTCTAAATAACTGGCTGATTGTGCAATTAACCACAATCAATAATTGTTTAGACTGGATTTGGCATTACCCATCCCAAGGAACTGGGGTAGGCAGATGTTTGATATTGTGGAAAGTATTGTCACAGGATGTAAGCTGTTTCAAGTAAAGCTGCCTTTTGCAATTGACTGTCGGTGATTTTGTCAATGCTGATGGTGTTCAAGTGGTGCTTTGGGATTCAATCCAAGGCTCCCGTGTTGCTATTGGTACTATCTTTTCTTTCTTTTCTACAGTTCCATTTGTGTTTCTAGGCAAGCACCCCCTGAATTAACAATTTTTGATAAAAAAAGACCAAAAAAGTCTGGATAGTGGATGTCGTGGTACCTGTAGACAGCAGGACAGTAGAGAAAGAACTAGAGAAAATAACAAAATACAATGTCCTGCTGATAGAATTCCAATTCTTGGTTTGATGATCTCCAAGCTATACTAGTTCCCACTTGATGGTCTTCTGTGTCTCATATTATTGTTGCTTTTGCTTCCAATTCAGAAATTGTTATATTTGTCAGATTATTAGTATTGTGGAAAACAAGAAGGCAGCAGTGGCTGTGACTCCTGAAAAACCATAAGGATGAAAGGGTGACAAAAGAGTTCTTCAAAAGTGAGATCTGTAAGCTAAGGGTTCTTGGGTTCACTTTGGCTATCAACTCATCAGGTGACCTTAGCTAAGTGGTGTCTTTGTCTTTAATTCTCTCATATTTTTTCACTGTAACATGGAAATGAATATTATAATGCTAGTTTTTCTCATAGAAATGTTGTAAAAATGACCAAACAGACTTTGGTTATACGTAATGATCTTCAGAAATACTGATTTAATCATTGAAAGCCCTCCGTTTTATGGGAAATTAAGATGGCAATGTGTTTGTCTCTGCAGTAAAATGAAAGAACAGATCAACAGTCTTGTAGATTTTACTTTGTTGATAGTTTCACTGACAGCAAGATTATTTGTGCGGTTCATAATCACCAGTCAGACACAACCCACTGATGATAACAGTTTTGCTGAGAAGGTAATGCTTTTGGTAGACACCCAATTTGGCTTTTGATATTTTCTCAAGTTGGCAATAAAGGCACAAGCTCCGCTATCTATGCTCCACATCTTAACCGATTTTGGCAAATTGACAGGGCTGCTCATAAGTGTTGTAGTACTCCCCACTCTAACTTATTCCACACACCCATACATTTATTACTAGAGCTGATCAAAAGTTTGTAAAAGTTCATCTGGCAGATCATCTTAATCAGGAGCTATATATGTTGATGATTTGGACAGACTTTGAAACATCCCCTTTCTCACACATCTGTATTTTTTAAAATTAGTTCTAGTCCATCTATAGAAGCAGATGTTTTCCCATAGTTGTTTATTCAATGCCACCTAAATAGGATGGAATAGGAAATCCCAAGTTAATATAAAAGTGATGTTTTCTAGAGGTGTGCAAGACGATAAGAAAGATCCTGAATTCTATGGGTGGTAGTTGTGCAAAATTAACCGCTGTATATGAAAATTGTTTGATCATTAAATAATGGTTTAATTCTTTCTTGAAGCCAGTCAATTGAGGTTACTCAAATTACGGTTAAACAAAGCATGACATAGCACAATATGTAAACTCAACCATCATGGAAGGCACAACCAAAATCAAAATCAGATTCCTGTTGGGTCAAACTAGATTTTTCCAACTTGTAAATTACACAACTAAAAGGTGATCTCTAAAATTGACAACAACAATAGCAGCATAATTACAATAAAAAATATTTCAGAAAGATGGCAATACAGATCTCTTACAGACTCCCAGATCTCTTCTTTCTGAGCTATCTTGTATATTATCAGGTAGTTTGCAAAGGATAAACATTTCTTACAGCTTAGAGAAAGAAGTAATGAAAATTCACTGCTATCAGCAAATATTCCCATTCTCAAATAAATACATTTCTGGATTTCCTCTCCCCCCTCCAGCATGATTACTGATTGATCAAATTGCCAGACCCATCCATACGTACAACAAATACATATGGGTCTAATTCACAATTCATCCCAACTGCAACATAGTATACAGGAAGCTATAAACAGCAGTGACCACCTCTGACATATGTGTGAATCCTTGCTAGATGCAAGGATTGGGTTGGTCAACTATGCAGCCAAGATTTATGGAGTGAACCACAATGGCTGGGCTCAAACAATGTATATTAAACTGCAAAAAGTGATTGAATAAATACAGAGGCTAGGTAAACGCAACACACTGAACCAAAAGCAAATAAATACACGTTGGCTTTGTATGTTGTGCAGATTAGATCAAACAGGGGTAGACCTGCTCTGATAGAGGCCAACCTAATCTGGAAGTTATATCTGGAATATCACAAGCCATTTTCAGTTTGGATTGTACTTTGGGGAACCACCAACTAATCCAGAATGATGTAATCCAGAGGGAAATCAAAAGCTTTGGATTGATAAATTTTGCACATGCCTATTGTACTTCTTAAAAGTTCTAGTATGAGAATGCTTTTAGGCTGTTGGAGAAGACCAAAAAATGGATCCTTGTTTTGGTTGAGTTACTCTAGTGACACCTGCTAGACATTTGCAAATGAGAATAAAATTAGCTGTTAGCATTCATGGTTGGCCAGCGTTGCGATTTTTCAGAAAAACCATTTTAGAGACAAATGTGTAACAACGTAATGGTATTAATTTTCAGTGTCGTCTTTTTATTTCACAACCCTTTGCTTTTCCTCACTTTCATAACGACTTTAATTAAATCCCAAGGGAGGGATGTGCCCTTCTCTCTCTCTCTCTCATTCTGTCCAGTTTGGAGTAATTTTCTAGAAGGTTGCAAGGAAGACTTCTCCCGTTGAGCATACGTATAGGTGTAGAGCTAGGAAGACCCTTAGGATGTACTCTCCAGACATTACGCTACACTCCTTCCCTCCCACCAAAATGAGATCGCCGTAGGATTTTCTTAAAGCCAAGTTAATTTCAGAGCCTGAATGGGAAATTTCATTTATCTGCAAACTCACTTGGGAAGAGAAGGAATTTCTGATGGCTACATCAGCTTTGGCTCATTTTTAAAGGGAGCTTTTTCTTTCTTTCCAGACAGTGGCTGATGGGCCATAAATTATCAACAGGTAGATATGTTTGGGTAGGCTAATCATTTACTTACTCATGTTTCTGCATAGTTGCTTCAGATCCCCTAGTTCATCTCCCTTTTGTTGACAGTTTCATGTGCAATACTCTTCCTTAGCATTTTGTCACATAGGAACCACAAGCCTTGTTCCACAGAAAAGAGCTGTTTTCTCATTTTAAAAACAACAACAACAGCAACAACAATTTTTAAAAAAACCCTCTGCTTTGCAAATGACCACTTTCAGGATCACTAGGATATGTTACAGCTAAGTAAAACCATAAGCATGCAATTTAACAAATCTTTCTCTAAAGTACAGTGGCTGCACAATAAGTGCAGAAACAGTCAATGGAGTTAGAAGCTGTTCTAGTTGAGCTTCCTCCTCCTCCTCCTCCTCCTCCTCCTCCTCCTCCTCCTCCTGACTGTGAAGGACTCTCACAAATTATGGCTAGAAAATAGCAGAATATAGGACTTCAGTAGTTTTTGCATGGTAAACCCTGCAGATGACTGCCTTTTTTTCAAAAGCCAATGGGATTACTACATTCGTGACATCATACAGCAAAGGGATGCTTATGCTGTATGCTTATGTCATTGACTCTAATCTCTTGAGCCCAGGATAAAGAATCTCTGATAGATGGCTATCCTGTCTCTGCCTGAACCTATGCAGTGAAGGGGAAGTTAGCAGCACCTTTACCTATTGGTTCCATGGTTGAACTGCTTTAACCTTTAAGGAGGTTTTCCTAGCACTCAACTTGAGTCCACAGCTCAATGCACCAACATTGTAGTAGAAGGCAGTAGATGCAAGGCATGTTCTTCTTTTAATCAAAGATGTAACTTCTAAGAAAATTTGGTGCAGGGAACTACAGTTTTACATTGACCTTTGTTCACTTAATGCCTGAACAAAGAGATACAGATATTTTGGATTCAATTCTGGAATTCCCAAGCCATCTGCCTCTTTTGGCTAACACATCTGGAGATGACAAGTTGGAGAGAGTTGCCATCAAGTGACATCGGAAATCTAAGAAAATTATAACAAGACTTTCCCAGAAAGTCTCCCACTAGGCTACTGGTTCACCAGGAACAAAATAGGGTCAGGCTCATAGCCAGCAGAATCTTCTGAGACCAAACTCGCAAATATGCCGCTGATTATATATTCACTTTCCAAAGGGACTTTCCTCAAACAGAGTTCCCAGTGTAGTCACCACTTCACAATCCACTGGATGTATCATATTTTCATGGTGATGCTAGAGGATTCCTAATTTGTGCAACAATCTCCCATTGGCCGTTCTTGAAGACTTTCCTTCACCACAATGACGGCGAGACAAGGACATTCATTGTGAATTGCATTTAGCATGTGAGCCACCTCTGACTGGCTCTATTCTTAGGCCACCCTCTTTCTGTAGCACAAAGGTCAGCAGACACTGGGGAAAGAAATCTGGGACGTTCTTCCTCTTCCTTGTGATGAGCGGAAGGGTTGACTTCTTGCAATCCATTCCCAAATTGAACAGGCTTGGTGGATTCTGTTCGGACTGAGAAGAGTCTTTTTTGATTGAATTTCAAAAGGTTACACCACAAAAGGCAGATTGTTATTTGTGCCCAGAATGCCAACATCAGATGATTTCTCTGTTTCATAATATATAGAATCTGTATGTCTAAATAAAGCTTAACAAAGACACTTTTGAGTTATCAAGTACATTGCAGACTCCACAAAAATTAATCAAGGGGAGAGGTCTTTACAGACCTTGGATACCATCTCTGTTTAGTCTGGCCAATAAACAATGAAAATCCTTAATAAATTTCAACTTCAGTTGCACTTGTTTAAATAAAGTGTAATGCAACAAGAATGTATTTGACCTTCAATGGTAGACAGTAGATATTTAAGCAGAGGTTAAATAGCCATAATTCAGGTAGATTAAATAATTTTCTGGCATCTGATTGATGGGATCTCACACCGGTTTTAAATCTTACTCCTAACATTTGTGTTGCAGTGTCTAAATTTTGCTTGATTGTCCTCTTGCTTTAAAATTACCAGAGGAATCCAAAACTTTTATTTTTTAAAAAGAAAACTCTAGGTGATTGATTTTTTCTTGTTCGTGCAGTGTTGTTTATCTTCTCTCTCTCTTCGACTGGATGGATGTGTGAGGTCATCCTATTTATATACATCATTTGCTTTTCTGGAGTTCCTTTTCTTTGGAGCAGGAGACAGATATGGTCCTATTTAAAGTCCAATAATCCCATCAGAGTTTGGCTTCTGTTCTGAGTTCATCTGGCACATAGTTGAAGGAACAGAGAGATTTATCAAACTTTGGCTGCAATGAATAGAGATGTATGATCTTTGGGGACTGACTTCATACTGTGCTGGAGCATGTAGAAACTGGTTCCACCAGGCTTGGCAAAGTGTACCCCAGAAAATTAGCATTGTTTATGTTGCCAGAGCTAAGGAAACTCTGGGTGTAGGAGAAGGAGTGGCAGAACCTGGAGGTGGAGTTAAAAGAGGAATCAGCCTAGAATCCCTACATACTCCCTTGAATTCCATTGACCCTTATCTATCATCAAGCAGTTGCTAACCATTAGTTGAGAAGATTGTTGTGCTTAGACATGAATAGCAATACATCAGTTTAATTGGAATTTCATTTGTGGACCTGGCCTTTCTGCTTGACATTAGGCAAGATGCTCTTTGCATTCTCGCATATTTTATAGGTGCTCCATTTTTTTTAGCTTCTGGCTATGTAGTCTTCCTCCCCATGCTATTTTTCATTTCTTTCCCTCTTCTTAATTGTTAAAAAATACAGCATAGTTTCCATCTAAGCCATGGAGGAGAATGAAAAGCCAGATACCATTGTGCCACTTCAATGTCTGTGAATTTCTCGGGATTCTTTTTTTTTTAATCTATGTCTGTCAATTTACTAAATGAAATTCTCAGTACTGCAGCTCAGGAGAGCTAGGAATATTTCCATGCTAGCAACACACACTTTTTGGGGCAGCAGCTTCACCAAACATCAGTAAATACTGTATGGCGGAAGGAAACTGAAATTGAAAAGGCATGATTGAGTTGACCTTAAATAAAATTGTGTGAGTATCTGAGCAGGGACACTGAACAGTGCAGAAAAATAATGAAAAAGTGCATCATATCTGGAAACCTAGAGAGGAAACCACTGTTGTATAAAAGAGAGAGTTTTAAATGTCAAATCTACTCTTAAGTACTGCTGAAAGACTATTTAAAGAAGAGGTGAGCATCTTGCACTTCCCTTCTAAAGCCTGGGTTGGACCCCAGAGCCTGCCAAAAGTAGTAGCTCAGCAATTTAAAGGGCCAGGATGGGAAACTCATTCAAAATATGTGAATACCTACAACTTAAATTAGACTGCAATTCAGATCAAACCAAAACCAGCTTTAAAGAGAGTTATAGGTCTCTCTGTTAAGATCATTTTTTAATATAGGCAGTTATGATTCATATAAGTGGCTAAAGGCAGGTTACTGTGCATGCATAGAAGAGGAAATCAGAAAAAAGATACAGGTCAACAGATTTTAATTTACCAAATTTATAGACTGCTTCTCTCACTCACAGAGGTACTTTTTAGTTCATAAAGAACTTTCTACTTTGTAGAACTTTCATGCGGCTCACATAAGATCAATATATTCATTCTAAGAGCAAAAGAAGCTAGGGAGAGGAAGTGATGCTGGTCAAAGGTTCAGTTAAAGGAATAATTGTTGTTATTTATTTATTTAAAACAATGCAGAGGCTGCCCAACTCCAAACAATTCTGGGAGGCTTTCTGTATAAAAAATTATAAGAACAACTGAAAAAGAAATGGATCGTAAACATTCAGAAGGCAAGTTCCCTATTATCAACAACTAATCAAATTGTGTGTATTTATTTATTGCTTAATAAAAAAGCCTCATAGTTATACAGCCATCTATTTTATAAAATGTGACTCTGGGCTGCGTACAATTTTTTAAAAAAATCCACTCATCTACACTCATACTTACAAATGGATTTGCGTTTTGTATTAAGCCATTTCTTGGTTTTGATTTAGCGCTGTTGACTCCACTGCTATGATTCGTCAAGCATGGTTTAGTGTGCTGTGTAAATGTGGCTTCTTTAGCAAACTCTTTCTTAGCCTGTTGTGTAGAATGGAGTCAGTAGTATATTTGTTATAGGTAAAGTAAAGGTTCCCCCGCACATGCGTGCTAGTCGTTTCTGACTCTAGGGGCCGGTGCTCATCTCCGTTTCAAAGCCGAAGAGCCAGCGCTTGTCCGAGGACGTCTCCGTGGTCATGTGGCCGGCATGACTAGCACGGAACGCTGTTACCTTCCCACCGCAGGGGTTCCTATTTTTCTACTTGCATTTTTACGTGCTTTCGAACTGCTAGGTTGGCAGAACTGGGACGAGTAACAGGCACTCACTCTGTTACGCGGCACTCGGAATTCGACCCGCCAAACTGCCGACCTTCTCATCGACAAGCTCAGCGTCCTAACCCACTGAGCCACCACGTCCCTTGTAGTATCTTTGTTAGCATCTCCCAAAATGGCAATGAGGAAAATTCCAAGATTTTAGTTTCTTCAGAACTGAAGGTGAAGAAGATGGAAAAAAATAAATAAATCTAAAAATGAATTCTGTCTCCTGCCAGACTTTTCTTGCTTGGAGCCTAATCTGACTTTTTCCAAGAAGAAGGGAACTATGAAAGCACCAAGTGATTTAATAGGGAGATCAGTCTCCCTCCACCCGTGTTCAAATTCCCCTGTTCCATCCACCCACAATATCAGCGCTGCCTCTCCTTATATGAATAGTCACCAATTGGCTTCGAGTTTATTTGGTTGTTGTTGGTTTTTTTTTAAAAAAAACAAAATTCAGTGAGATTGTGCAGTTTGTTCCTGCATCAACATGCCTTGGAAGGAGGCCAGTAATTTTCATACCTGCCTCCCTTTTATCACTTCTTGGTAAACACTCAGGCAGGAACAAAAAGTCAAGGTCAGGAGAGGCAGCAGGCAAGAAGTGGAGGCAGGAGCCTGATGGAGGTCAGGTTGTGGTCAAGCATCTTTGGGCAGGTGGGAGGGAAGAACAGCCCCTCCCTTGGCAAGTGATGCCAAAATCCTGTCTAGGTAACTAAGACATAAAGCTCTAAACTGCTATACAAACATCCCATTGATTTTCCTATTCAGCAGCTGCAATTTCAGGAGGATCCAACTCCTTCGTTGAGGCACAAACTTGAAAGACATCCTGTCAACCCAATAGGCATGTACAGCATGGGGATATTGTCACAAGCTGTCAGAGAAGAGCATCAAAGATGATTAGGGGACTGGAGGCTAAAACATCTAAGGAACCGTTGCTGGAATTGGGTATGTCTAGTTTAATGAAGAGAAGGACGAGGGGTGACATGATAGCAGCCTTCCAGTATCTCAGGGGCTGCCCCAAAGAAGAGGGAGTCATGCTCTTCTCCAAAGCGCCTGAAGGCAGGACAAGAAGCAACGGATGGGAACTAATCAAGAGAGAAGCAACCTAGAACTAAGGAGAAATTTCCTGACAGTGAGAACAATTAAGCAGTGGAACACTTTGCCTCCAGAAGCTGTGAATGCCGAGTTAAAATAAGTGAGCTGTTGTTAGCGGTGAGACAATTTAGGACAAGGGGACTTGTCAGAATTTGGACATTCTCATTAGACAATTTGTGGACAATCTCCTCAACTGCAAGAATAGGTTCTGCTATTGATTGAGTGATTGATTCAATTTGTATAGCCACTCCTCTCAAACCAGTGACTCTGGATGGAGAACAATCATAAAAACTATTAAAACAGGATACAAAAAAAGAAACTAAATACAAACAGCAGTCAAGATATATTGTAATCTGTCGGTTTCATCGTATCCAGGAAGCTGGGGAATTCACACACTTAGGGATCCCAGGGCTGTCACACTGCCAGGTCTTTAAGACTTTCTGAAAAGCCAGTAGGTTCTAGGTCATCCTAATCTCAGGAGAGAGGGTGTTCCAGAGGGCAGGTGCTTTGGCAAAAAAAGGGGGCATCTCTTTGTCCTTGCCAGCTGACATTCATTTGCTGATGGTACCCAGAGGATACCCAACTGGCTGGACCAGATTGGACAGGTAGAAAGGAGTGGAAGAAGATGGTCCCTCAGATAACCTGTTCCCAAGTCATGAAGGCACCTTGCAAGGTGGGCCTTGTTTGGAGAAAAGCAGGTCTTCAAGGAGCTTCAGAGAACCTTTTTATTTGAAGATAAGCATAGCCATAGGATCTATCATCCTGTCGTTTAGTTTTCTAATAAAGATATAACTTTACCAAGACCTTCCTTGTGCGAATGTTTGTTTGTTTTCCTTTCTGCCTACCAGTTTGAAAACTTAACTCTTTCTAATTTATTGCAGTGTTATTCTTGGATTTTAATAATAACTTTTTGCCTTCACTTCACCAGTTTGATTTCAGGGAAGGGGAGTAAAATACATGCTAAATAAATAAACAGTAAAACAGCTCTAACCTGAATGTGGTTTCCTCGTTACTAATTTGTTCCTGCGGACAACATTTCATTTATGAGTTTTATTTCTAGCCTACTTATTTGTTTTTCTCCCTGTTCCTCTGTCATCTTAGGTAGTGGACCTATTCAGTTATGGCAATTCTTGCTGGAACTTCTGACAGACAAATCCTGCCAATCATTCATTAGCTGGACAGGTGATGGCTGGGAATTTAAACTTTCTGATCCTGATGAGGTAAGTATGGGCTTAATCTGGACTGTACACATGAAAGTCCTGAGCCAAGTATAATTTTTAATTGAATATATTTTTAACAAGATAAAAACAGTGCAAATATTAGAAAAGAAACAAAATAAGAAAGTAGTGGAAAAGAAAGGGAAGGGAAGGGAAAGGAAAGGAAAAGAGAGGGAGGGAGGAAGAGAGAAAGAAAGAGAGAGAGAAAGAAAGAGAGAAAGATTATAAAGCAGTCTTTTTGACATCGGTTATAAATACATTTATATTTTACCCTCTCTCTCTCTGAAAGGTTACATACAGTGGTACCTTGGTATTCTGCATTAATTGGTTCCGGGGATTGAGTCCTTCGGGAGAAGGGCGGTATAGAAATATTAATAAATTAAATTAAATTAAATTAAATATGATGGGTAGTAAAAAGGACGAGTCTCAAACAAACCATGTGACTTATCACTTGACTCTTTGTTTCAGCCAGGAAGAACTTTCTGTCTGTCCTTTTTGCCTATGTCAGTGGCCTTCCCAGCATGGCTGGTTTCCTGTCTGCCCTCTGTGGCTGTCCCTCTCCTTTTGCAGTGACCTTCCCAGCATGGCTGATTTCCTGTTCGTTCCCCGTCCCCCTCTTCCTATAGCAGCGCGTCAAGTACTAAACAAAGGCCAAGTGCTGGGTCAACATTTTCATGTCCAAATGCATTGAGTAGTAAATTTGAGAGTTTTGAAGCAGTCAAGTACTGAGATACCACTGTAATTTTATTTTTCCATAAGCTACCATTTCTAATCATCAAACCCCTAAATCACAAGTTCATTTTTGCTCCCTTTTTTCAGCAAAAAGTCCATAAAGGGTTTCCAATCCTTCATAAACGTAACAATTGGACTTTCTCTATGCAAACAAGTTAATTTTGCCATCTCTGCTGGTTCTATCTTCACCAGCCATTCCTCCGTTGTGGGTATATCAGAGTCTTTCCATTTCTGAACATATAATAGTCTCATCACAAAATAATCATCTGTGGGTCTTTTCTAGGTACCTGTCCATTAATCCCGATAAGCAAAGTTCTGGTTTGAGTTAAATCTTAGTCTTTAAAATTTATTTTATCAGCGTCTGTATTTGAACCCAAAATGTTCTGCCTTTTCTGCAAGGCATATTAAAATGGCCCTTTTGGGTTGCCCACATTTCCGACATAAACGTGAAATTGCTTTACACATTCTGACTAATTTTTATGGTGTCAAGTTCTTAATTTTTATTGAGGAATTTCCATAGGAGTTGACCAGGCTGAGCCCAAGAGATAGGTCAAATGTGTCATTAGTCATGAATCCCTATGCGCCCTCAAGAAACCTAAATCCAGCACACCTTGAATTCCTTTTTAGTCTTAACTTCCACACATTTATTTATTTTTTAATTCCATTTATATCCCGCCCTTCTCCGAAGACTCAGGGCGGCTTACAAGCTTAGCAGTAGCCTTCATTCTATGTATATGCCTGCTTATTAGGGCTTTCACACACACACACCCCAAGCGGCATTATTACAAAGTCAGCTTATTGCCCCCAACAATCTGGGTCCTCATTTTACCTACCTCGGAAGGATGGAAGGCTGAGTCAACCTTGAGCCTGGTGGGACTCGAACCTGCACTAATTGCAGGCAGCTGGCGTTACTTAAGGAGGCATTAGCCCACTGCTCCACCAAGGCTCACTTTCCCTTCATCGCTAGTAGTTCAGGTTACCGTAGAGAGCTTAAGCTTGCAATCAATGTTTATACTCATTGGAACTGCCTGAATTTCCTGATTTCCCCAGCGCTTGACGATTTCGCGAACTAAATTTTCTGGGGTTCCCATTCTCCAGGTGGCAAGGAGATGGGGCAAGCGGAAAAACAAGCCAAAAATGAACTATGAGAAGCTGAGCCGTGGATTGCGCTACTACTACGACAAGAACATCATCCACAAGACTGCAGGGAAACGCTATGTGTATCGTTTTGTATGTGATCTGCAAAGTTTGTTGGGGTACACTCCTGAAGAGCTCCATGCCATGTTGGATGTGAAGCCAGATGCTGATGAGTGAAATGGGTCCATTTTGCCAAAATCGAACAATCTGAAGAACATAAGGACTTGGATTTCTTTCTTACCCCCCAATCATTTTATTTTCCTTTAAAAAAAAAAGAAAAAGCGTAATTTTTCATGGGTTGTACTTAAGGAGGGGTAGGATTTTAAGCTTTTGAATGAAACTGTGATATAGGTTGGCTGGGAGGAGGAAGAACTAAGTTTTCCAGTTCCAACTCCAATTCTTTTTGGAGTTGTATTTGCAGCTGGGATCTTAGAAGTCAGGAAAAGGACAAACGTTTTGTTCCATCTATTTAACAAATTCATATCACCCCCTTTCTTCCCGATCTTTTAAAAACTGACAATCGGTGTGCTTGTAAGACAGTCTGTCTTTAACTGATGGAGAACAGTCGTAAGTGGCAAACTATCCTGTTTTACAGGGAAAATATATCTGAATGACAAAGTACTGTGATCTCAGATAATTTTGCATTTCACAAAACAGGTCTCTGTTCTTCTGTTTGTCAAGGGGGGACGGAAAAAAACCCCTCCTTTTTTAAAAAAAGAAAGAAAGAAAGAAAATGTTTAAAAGAAATGGAATTTTGTTAAATTTTGTGCCAGTATTTTTTTAAAATAGTCTTAAGCTCTAAAATGGTTTCAGTATTGCAAAAATCATGTGTTTGTTTTGCCAGCTGTGGATTTTTATCACCATTGCGGAAAAACAAAATATGTCTCTCTCTATATATATATAGAACTCCACTAGAAATGGGCAGATGGAATGGACCAATAGAAATGGGGAACTCTAGATGAATGGGTGTTTTGCTTGAATGCTAGATTTCCTGCACTTTATTCTCTTATGTCAATAGCTCTGTTTCCCTCGGCTTGTGCATTTTCAATCATGTCATTTTCATTCCTGAGATTTTATTTTAGATTTTCCTCTACGTGTTATGAGTACATGCTTATCTAGGATGCTTTAAAGAAGAGTCTTATTCCAACTGATCAGAGTCTGATAGCATCTATTCAGACTAATAGATTTTATTCAAAGGTTTAGCTCTCAAAGGTTTGTGCTTCTTATTGTGTCCTTCTAGGAAGATGCTACCCACTCTGTCTGATTTTCGCCCACCATAAACTAACATGGCTTTCTTTCGACAATTATTCCACTGTTGAAAAGTAGGATGGTTGATCCTTTTGTTGTGGGCACAACTCAATTATCCATCTGTTTCGGCTTGTTTCTGCCTTCTTTCCATGGATATCAGTTGGTATGAATGCTTTATTACGGATAGTGCCTTGTAATAGGACCAAATCATTGACTCGGTTTTCAGACTGAGCTGGGAAATCCCAAGCTGAATCACTGAATTGGGTCAGATTTACAATGGGAATCAGATTGGAATCAATCACATTCTGTAACAATCTGCAACGGACTATTTCATAAGAAAAGATTCAGTAATCTCTAAGTATTCAGAAGCTCCTTTCAGGTAATATAAGCACATCAAACTATATGGGCTTCGTTTAACTTCTGATCAATGTGTCTACATTCATAAGGATAAGAATTAAGATTTGTTGTTAGTTGCGAAGTCATGTCCGACCCATCGCGACCCCATGGACAACGTTCCTCCAGGCCTTCCTGTCCTCTACCATCTTCTGGAGTCCATTTAGGCTCACGCCTATTGCTTCAGTGACTCCATCCAGCCATCTCCTTCTCTGTCGTCCCCTTCTTCTCTTGCCCTCAATCTTTCCCAGCATTAGGCTCTTCTCTAGTGAGTCCTTCCTTCTCATTAGGTGGCCAAAGTATTTGAGTTTTAGCTTCAAGATCTGGCCTTCTAAAGAGCAGTCAGGGTTGATCTCCTCTAGGAGTGACCAGTTTGATCACCTTGCAGTCCAAGGGACTCGCAGGAGTCTTCTCCAGCACCATAGTTCAAGAATTAAGATTAGGTAGGGAATATTAATATATGTTAGGGGTCTTATCTAATTTGGCAGATACCTTTATTTACATGGAATGGGTTTAAATAAATAAATCAGGGCCATCAAGCACGATCCCAAGTTACAACATATAAGCTAATTTTTTTCTCCATGCTACGTTATCCAGAAATAAACAGGCTTGGTTGGTGTTAGGTGCAGTTTGAGATGGGTTCTGACTCTTCAGCTCCATCATCCTGATTCGGATACAAGGAAAGAAAAATTGTATGAGAATGCAAAAGCTGATTGTTAGCCCCTTAAATGCCTGAGTCCTAAATATCTACTATCGCAAAAAAGAAAAGAAAAACAGATTTTAAAACCCATCTTTAAAATCTGCTACTTCCTGCTAGTTTTTGCTGTTTGTTTGCTTTTAATATCTTTCCAGAGGGGCGGGGGGGGGGGAACAGGTTGAAGTTCAGTGAATTAATTTCTTTTCCTTTCTTCACTGTGTATTAGGAAATATTTTATGGGGTGTGTGTGTGGGGGGGAGTATAGAATAATAAGATATTGTATGAACTTATATACATCCTCTTTCTGCCCTATCTCAAATCATCTGCTGATTTAAAAAATGTGGCTCATTTCTTGACTCATTTGTAAAGCAATTGATAAGGCTTTACAAAAACTGAAATCAAGGGAAAAGAACCTTATTTTTCTAGAGGTCTGGATCCTAAGTCATCACTCCTCAGAGTACATCTGTACCCATGCTTGAGTGAGACCAATGGCTGTTATCAGCCTCACAGTTTTTAGGTCAACGTTTAAACATCAGTGTTGTACACCGATGAAATATAAAGTGTGAAATCCTCTGCAAGAAAACAAATGTGGAGAGCCAATATTTGCAACCAGGGAACAGTAATATGATCTTCACTTGCCCTTCCCCCCCCAAAAAAAAATTATCCCCCCCCAAATCTGTAATAGAAATGAATCATTTCAGTCATGCAAAATTGAAAGTGGGACAACTTTGAGTTGCTTGAAGTGTCAGCAGAATTTGACGTAGAGCAGGTGATAACAAATAATGTTGTAGTTAAGAAAAACCAACGAATTCACTATATTTTAGGAAGACCCGCTCCTCTAATTGAATTGTCTTTGATAGGCCAGATTCAGGCTGCCTTTCAAAAGGCATTGCCAGCTGATAGGATAAAAAGGTAGCCTGTTTTGAGTTTAATTTGAGTCTTCGTGAGTTCACGAACAAATTCACGTCATTTTCTTGGCAACAATATAAAAGCGGTGTGCTTTTTTCCCCAGGATGTGTGTGTTTGTGTGGGTGTTTTCAGCTTTTGAGACTAGCTTACAGCTCTGGCTGTTCCAGAAGTTCTCCCATCAAAGTACTGGATGGGTCTGATTTTATTTAGCTTTTTCATAATCAGTCAAGAGCAGTTAGATCCCTTTCAGATAAAGCTTGTGTAGCAGTGAGGTACAACCTGGCTCACAATTTGTTCCCCCTTGAGCACCTCCAAAGTTGTGACAAAATTTATTTATTTTTCATGTGACAGAAAGGGTCAAACAAAAGAACCATTGTCTTCGAAGTATTTAATTTAACTTTAATTAAAATTCCATAGGAAATCAATTTTAGTTTTTCTACTGATCCCTTCTTTATATTAACCAGGTAACTGTAAAGCCAGGCTGTTTGAAACCATGAATGTACCATAAAGGCTTTTGCAGTTGTTTCAAGGACTGTCACACATCAACATTCCTGAATGTATTTTCACTCCAGTAGAGAGGACATGAAATGGAGTTAGGAAGATTAGCGGTGACAGACTTGCTTTTCTTGATACATTTTCGCTGGACTTGGATCACTTTTATAGCACGTTAAGGTCTATCTTCCATGATGCCTCTAACTGCATGATGTAGAACTCCTAAAGGTGTCAAGAATATGGTTAACTCAGTAGCTGTAGCCAGATCTGCAAATGCTCAAAACAAAACAAAAGTAACCCAAATCCTGATAATTCCACCATTCTCAGTCCTCTGGTATTGATTAGCCCAAATACCCAAAGTCTCTGTGTGTAGATAGCCAGGTTGTGAGCAGTGGATAATATCCATAAACATAAGGGACCGGGTGAAAATTCTTTGTATGGTTTAGAGGAAGATAAGCTTGGTATTTCTTGGCAAGATACAGAAAGAAGATTTTGAGCAAAGAATACTGATAGTAGTTATTCTTGCAATGAAAGAAAGGAAATCAGGACTAAGTAAGGCTCTGTAAGGTTTGATTCCAGTGGAGTGAAATGAGGATATGAATAGAAAATGAGAAAGAAGGATCAGTGGACGTGCAGAAGGAGGGTATTCCTACGACCTCACATCTTTTATTTCCTTGTTGTCATCTATGATATTTGGGGGCTTTAGCCCTAAACCAAGAGATAAAGAGCAGACTCTAAGATATTAGTGTGTATGTGTAAAAGACAACTTGTATTGTAAGTGAAGTCACTGTATCTCAAAGTTATCCTTGTCAGCCTCTGAAAATAGACATCCAACTGTTTTCCAGTAATTCCCATTTTTTTTAAAAAAAAGTTAATTTAAAACAGCAAATTCATTTGATATGCTATTCAAATGACTGTGTCTTTTGCATTATGCATTAAAAAAAATAATGTAACAGAAGCAATCTTTTCCAGGCCGATAGATCCAGGTATACTGAAATTTTAAGTTTCAGAATTCCATCTCTTGGCCACGTTAGTTGCAGTTCCAGAAATTAAGGTCCCAGGACCTTCCACAGAGAAAATTGTTTTGGAAGATTTAACTACTGGTGTTGAATTGTTGAGTTTATTTCAGAGTTCTGAATGCTCTGTGCAAAAAAACTGAATACTCACAACAAATAGGTCGAAGCAATATTAATGGCAGCAAAACATACAATGGTCGAGATTTTTTTCTGGGGATGTATTCCCATCTTTTGATATATTTTTTTTCAGTCAGGTATTTATAAGGAAAAATGAAACAAAGGTCATAGTGATACTTCTTAGTATTCCTACGATATAGTCCTTTGCTTGTTGATTCAGGAGTAAACGGTTCCAGCTTCGAAGGAAATTTGACCAGGGAAATGTATGTAACACTGAGGTTTTAGGACATTAATTCATAGTAATTTTCTCCAACTTGTGTCTTCCATCTGTGCAGAAATTTGTAGGAGTTTAACAGATTTGATGAGGAAGGCTGCTTTAGACCAACTGAAGATAAGACTATTTTTATACTGTTGGGTTTATACCTTTTTGGATTAAGGATCAGCAAACACATGTGATTTTGACATAAAGCAGAGCATCTTGCTCAAGTATATTTGGGGAAGTCCTCATGGTTTAGAACTAGTTGATTTTTAACCTTCTAATAGCCCTGCTTTATATTCTATCAAACTCTATGCATTCATTAATGATAAAAAACAAACTTGTACTTTTTTTTACTCAGTCATTTTCCTGGTACCTGTGATGGAGAGGTTAACAGGAAAGTTAGTGGCTGCTAATTAGAGCTGAGTCATCATTCCTAAGTAGACAGCACAAAATATTCCAGAAAGCTGAGTATTTCCAGTTAAAAGGTCTCAAACGGCAGACTTGGAGATGATATCTGTCCACTGAGATCTTCCTACATGGGTTTGTCTTTTGTCCATTAGAAGCAGTGGCCATTGGTGTCATTTAGATTTGGGTAACTTCATAAAGGTAAAAACCAGCTTCAAGCCTATTTAGATCGTGTAGGTCACAAACAACTTCACTTTGTTACCTTGTTTGCAAAGCTGGTTTTGCCATTGGCTTCTGGGCTTCCTGCTTTGGAGCTATTGATTCTTCGAGCATCCATTTTGAAGGACCTTTCCTCAACTTTTGCTTCATGTTGCTTGGTCTACTTAGTGTTGACTGGAAGAAATTTTGCACCTACCACCAATAGCCGGCGAGCTTCCCAACATTTCGAATCTGACTCAATCTGTCCAGTGTTCACAACAGATATATTCTCAGGGATCTTGAAAGGGCAATGGAGCGTCAGCCATGCTGCCTCGCAGCCCCTGTGGCGTTCTTCCCTTATCAGTGTTTATACCTAACTTTCTGCCATCTACCTTTCAATGCAGTGACAGACGGGCAGTATCATTTTTCCCCAAAAAAAGTGTGTGTTCTCCTTGCACTAGCAGAGACACTTCACTCAGCTCTGTGAACTAGATAAGGAAGGAAGGTGCAAAGTTAATGGTTATTGACAATTGGAAAGTTGTTGTCAAAAGGGGTTCGGGCCTCATTCAAGCATTGCATGTTTGGCTTACTTTTAAAACAACAACAAGGGTGTCTGCTTAACAACAGAATGGTGTGAAACAGTTGTACAAAAAGCCCTATTCAGCATAGAAATTAACAGTTACCGCAGAACTGCCAGTTGATTTCTTCACTTTTGTTTCTGATGGAGTCTCTACAGATGGAATGAACGAGCGTCGCCATTCCAAAGATGTCTGAAGTAAATTATGCTTGATGTATGCATATCTATTATGACAGAAATATCTCCAGGAATTAACTGCCTCAGTGAACATTTTTGTTTTTTGAAAAAAAAAATATTGTGTTCTTTTTTGTCTTTGTTTTATATCTGTTTTTTTTAAGCTGATAAGTTTAGAAGAAGAAGAAGAAAAGATTGTTATATTATGCTCTTCAACTATTTTCCAACTTGTATTTTCATATAATTTATATTTTATAGAAGTGAAAAAAATGCCTTAAAAGCAAAATGTTTTTGTTTTTGTTTTTATAAAGGAGAAAAAGCAGGTGCTTTTTAGGAGAAAAAAAAAAGAAATGAAAGAAAACCAAACTCAGCTGAGGTAGCTTAGAGATGTAGCGTGATCTGTGTTTTTTTAAGAAATTCAGAATCTCAACCTCTCCCACACTGAAGACTTAATAGGGAGTGGAAGAGATTTTGTTTTCATTGCTGATGCTGGCACATCATTCTTCTGGAGAGTTTTTATATACTGTAGCCTTATTTCTGATTGTATTCAAAATTAAAATATTGCAAAGACATGCCATGTTTGCTTTTGTCTATTTATGTGTTTATTTGTTTATGTCCTGCCTTTATTATTTTTCATAAATAACTCAAGGGAGTGAACATATCTAGCACACTATATCCTTCTATTTTCCCCACAACAACAACCCTGTGAGGTGGGTTGGGTTGAGAGACAAGGACTGGCCCAACATCACTCCATTTTATTTCTAAGGTGGGACTAGAACTAGCACTCTCAGTCTCCTGGTGATTGGCCCCAAAGTCATCCAACTGCTTTTCATGCCTCAGGCGGAACTAGAACTCATACTGTCCTGGTGATTGGCCCAAAATCACCCAGGCCACTTTCATGCCTAAGGAAGGACTAAAACTCACTGCCTCATGGTTTCTCATCTAGTGCCTTAACTATTAGACCAAACTGGCTCTCTAAGTTTCATTGGAGACCAAAATATAGGGGTCAGGAAGGGGATAGTAGCTCATGATAAATGCTTGCTTTGCACACAAAACCCCAGATTTACTTTCAAGCATCTCCAGCTAGGAGTAGCTTCTGTCTGAAACTTGGCAGAGGTCTCCCATTCAAAGCTGATCTAGCAGTTAAATGGACCAAAACTGTAGCCGCTTCCTAGTCTTCAATATACCTATTTAAAACTCTTTCCAGATATTAAAATGAAAAGGGAAAGTAGAATTGCAACATGTTGCCACACCAAATGCATACTAATTTTTAAGTCATTAGTCCTTTTTTTTTTTATCAGCCCACAAGAGAAACCTTGGGTTAAAATGTTGGCCTCCTGTATCAAAAGCCTCTATTCTCCTATAGAAGAACTCTTGTTCATACATATATATTTTAATTAGGTTGGCCCTCTAGGAATCATCTCCAGGAAAGTTAAGGAAAAATTCCTTGCCCGAATCTGGATAATACTGAGCTAGCAGCTCCATTGATTCTATATCTGGGAATCTACTTTTCCAAGGAGACCCACTAATCTCCTTAAGTCAGAATCATCAAACTAATTGTATTGGCATATGTATATGGTTTGGTCTTGTTAGAAGTGATCGGGATCCTGATTTGGTCCTAAGATTAATCAAGGCATTGAGAGAAGAATGTGATTTTTTTCCTGTTCTCCTGGCTAATCAGGGGAGACCCGTGATCTTGTACCATCAGAATGAGCAGGAATTCTGGCTGAGCAGTCTTGGGTCTTACCTCGTGAGAATGTCTGTCATTTGGGAATCTCTAGACATGAGAATCTTAAGTTTTATCTCTCCTTTGGCTTGTTAACAGACTCCTAACACATATCCCAACTCCTTCAAGGAGTTTGGACATGACAGCTACACCTGATAAGATAGCAAAGGGCAACCAGCTTTTCAGCAGCCACTTCTGTAACTCCAGGGCCAAAGAAGATAGTCTAGGATCTGCTTTGTGTTTATGACTCATCTTGACTCCTTGCGCTTGCATAATGAAAATTGCTACGTTTGGACCAGCTTTACTTAACACTTAGCTCACCCACCAGGTGGGCTCCTGGAGGCATTAGGTAGACTGGTAAACAGCTGAATCAAAAGAATGAGAGAACTGCATACAATCCAGTCCCTTTTTGGATTAATGAACCCTTCTGAACAATTCTGAAAAACCTTCCTGCTTCAAAAGCCTAACTCCATTTCAATGATTCAAATGGAACTGACTCATGAATCTAGACTGAATGTCAAAAAGGGTTGCCTAAACGTCTCAAAAGGTGCTTTTCCCAAAAGGCAATTGGACTTTCATTCTTTTTCCTTGAAGACATTTCGCTCCTGGCCAGAACTGATGAAGCTCCTTGGATGAGAAGCAAAATGTCTTCAGGGAAGACAAAGTCCAGCTACCTTTTGGGGGGGAGGGGAAACAAACACCTTTGGGACAACCATGACCTGGATGACTGAGAATCTCCATAGACAGATTGCCTCAATGATTGCCTCTTCAAATTAAAAACCTCAGATCAGCATCAGCCCCAGACATCTTCAGAATGTTAGCAGGACCGCAGAAAGAAACTCATTTGCTGCATTAGTCTGGTGCAGAGAGACATAACAGACAGATCTTTATTTATTTCTCCTGCAATCAAAAGGTCTTTAGTAAGGCAGAAACCAGCTACTCTCGGCACGTCAGCTTTGGAAAGGGCCAAAATCAGGATCTGCCCAGTGGAATTGAGCCTGACTTCTTCTTCTGCAGCTTCAGGTGATTCCAACAACTGGCTGGCGGGCTGGTGGAAGATGCCAACGTTGCTTTCTTTCGGAGTCAGCACTTTCCACTGCCTGCTCTGTTTTCTTTCCACCCAGGGTTTCGCCTGCTGGGCGAAGGCTTCTGAACAGCATCCAACAGAAACTTTCCAGTGTTCCTCCTCCCCCTCCTGTCCCTTTCATCCTCCAGCCTACACTTTGCAAAAAAAAAGAGTCCTCTATTAAAGCCACAATAGGGTATTCTGCCAGGCAGTTCCTTTCAGTTGAACTGACAACGGCTTGCTGTAACAAAGGCCTGGCTGCAGCATTCAGCCTCGACATTTTCTCCTGCTTGAGCTTCAGCGGGAGAAGAACGCCATAGGGAAAATGCAAGGGCAAAACTGCTAGACATACTGAGGATTTTTTTTTTTTAGCCAGCTGTGGGCTGGTAAAGAGAACCATGGAGCTGCACGAGAGACCTAGTGTTGCACTTTCATGGGATTTGTTTGCTACAGACTGACTATGTCATATTTGCAAGACCAAGCTTTCTTTGGGGAAAGCAATAACCAAGGGCTCAGTCAACTGTCAGGTCGGTCGAAGGGTGGCCTTCCTTCTCCAGACTCTCTCCCATAAAAGAAACAATCAACTGAGACAAAAGCATTGGCCTCTTGTCACTGTCTACTCCAGAAGATGTATTGTAGGTCTATCAGATCTGTGGATGATCACAAGAGAAGGTTTTATGGATTGTTCAGTGCAATTTTGTGGTCATCCAGATTTTTGCAGAACTTTTAAACCCCAAAAGTGCATTAAATATGAGAAGTCATGACGAAGGGTGGGTCAGAGATGGTATTACCATAGTTTTCCCCAGCATGGTGCCACAGATGAGGTAGAAGGAAATAGGTAAAAAGGCATTGATGTCCAAAGTGACAGCTGTAACAACCAACTTGAAAAATGGGCCCATGTACCTTGACGAAACAACTACGATTAAATTAAAAAAGAGTACCAAGATTTTTTTCCCTCATCCCTAACCACTTATAATGTGCATTCTCAGTATGTTCATGTTACCTTATATTCAAAATGCCTCTTCTTCTTGACTATGAATACCTCAATTCAGTTATTGCGGAGCAATTAAAAGGTGATGGATCTCCATGAATGTTACTAACATGCAACTGATACATGAATCATGTTTGCTTTTCTAGCATAGATTTGTGGTTGCTTACATGTTATCTTCATGTTAACTGGTCACCTTTAGGACAAATCAGCAACAAGCCAGGAAGAGGAAACTTTAGAACAATATTATTTTCCTTCCCTAAGCTTTCTGTAAGGGACACGCTGGCTCAGTGGGTTGGGACGCTGAACTTGTCGATCAGAAGGTCGACAGTCTGGTGGGTCGAATCCCGAGTGCCGCATAACAGAGTGAGCGCCTGTTACTTGTCCCTGCTTCTGCCAACCTAACACGTAAAAAGCACGTAAAAATGCAAGTAGAAAAATAGGGACCACTCTGGTGGGAAGGTAACAGCATTCTGTGCGCCTTTGGCGTCTAGTCATGCCGGCCACATGACCACGGAGACGTCCTCGGACAATCGCTGGCTCTTCGGCTTTGAAACGGAGATGAGCACCGGCCCCTAGAGTTGGAAACGACTAGCAACCTTTACCTTTACCTTTATCTTTAAGCTTTCTATGCTTAGCAGAAAGGATGATACTGGCATAGGAGACTCACAGGTTTCGGATTGCAATCTGAGTTAGATCAACGTTAAGAGTTTTGTGCAGTCGAGAATCTTCTGGCAAAAGCTCTGTTTTCTCTGGGCAAAGAGCCAGACTGAACGTTCTTGAGTTCTTGATACAGGCAACATTACCTCCTGGAAGAGAATTCAGGAATTGTAATGTGGACATCCCTCTCCATTTTTGCCCAGCCATAAAATATTTTGGTAATAAATCCAAAGCAGGTAATGGAAAGAAGTTACACAGAAGAGCATTTAGGGACATCATTCCATGCTCTTCAAGGGCGGCTGAGTAGGATGAACTGTACATAAAGAGATGAACGTCATGGAAATCATGACTCATCAGATACAGTGGTGGAACTCCCGCTCTCATGCCAGGGTCTAACATCAGGAAAAGTACTGTAGCCTTCACAAAGGCAGTGGCCGTAAATGCACTCATTCATAAGTACAGCCCAATAGGCAAAAATGTGAATTGGTTCTAAGATGTCCATGAAACTGTAGGATGCTGATATTCACACGGGACTGGTGCCTGGATTTTTCCTCAGGCCACATTTTTTTTCTGACATTCTCTCCTCAGTTAAAAAGTAAAGCTTCATGACTCGGACTGTTTTTTCCTTCCTGTGTACCCTTGGACCCTTTTTATGTTCATTTTCGTTCATAATCGGGAATGTTTTATTAGCCAGCTTATACACGCAGTCTTTTTTTCATTGATGAAGAAACCATTTAGTTTGATCTAGCTCACATATTGCTAGGTTTGGTTTTGAACACTGGACGAGATCAGTGCAATCAGAGTGTGGCTTGTCAAGCATAGTCGCTGGCTTGGCAAAAAAAATAAATAAAAATAAACTCAAACAATGGTTTGGTCAATCAATAGAGGCAAACTATGGTTTAGGGCAAAGTGCTAAAACCAACCTGTGTGAACTCTAGTCTGTTGTTCCTTATTCAACCTGGCCAGAATTTTTCTCTGTGATTAGAACATATTTCTCTCACCAGCAAATATAATAGCAGCCAACCTTCAAAAGAAGCTGCTTTTGATGTTGCTATTCCATTGACTGATCTGGAGTGAGAGGAAGCAGCTGCAGTTAGAATTAGGAAACAGGAAGATACCATGAATTAGGCTTTTCCCTCTGCAGTGAAATTTTCCCTTGTTATATTTGTACAATATTCAAATTCCATCTATCTAGTTATCTAGCATTAATTTCATCCTGGCTTAAGTATCCATCTTAATGATCCTCAAAGACTGATCTGTGGAGAGCTGGAACGGTTCATTAACATTATTCCTTTTATGAAGAGTCTTCCACTTCATCATTTAAACATTTATTCTGCCAGGTCCTTTGGATAAAGAGGTTGAAATGGTGTGTGTGTGTATACCACACACAGAGACCTCTGACAGAATATGTCAGAGGGTGCACAGTCTTATTGTGTGAGATAACCCAGGAGTAAACACAGTAAACAGTGGTCTATATTAAATGGTGGTTTATCTTACACAATCTACAATACCATACACTAGTAACAAAATACATACACGTGGTAATATAGCAGGATCCAACACAGAGCAACTACAGCAGGAAAATGGAAGAGAGGAAACACATCTGAGGAGCCTTCCCTTTTATGCAAAGGCTCTTAAAGAGACACAGACCCTGCTGAGTCATTCCCATCATTACATTTTTCATTACACAAGCTGGTTAACTGTTAAGTTTTTGCTCCATATGTTGTCTCCTAGTAGAGGATAGCATCTTTGTAACATTGGACCTACTGTACTTGGAATGTTCTGACTTTTAGTATGAACATCTGTTTACATGAATGTCTGTATGAATGGGTGGCTATGTCTGACCTCTTGACTGTAATAGATTTTATTAGCGATGATCTTCAGTTTCTGTTCACTGCTTCTCCCATCATTCTGTTTCACAGCTCATGGCATGTATAATCCATGAATTTAGAATAGGAGTGTGCCCAGCCTTGGCAACTTTAAGACCTGTGGACCTTAATTCCCACAATCCCCAGCCAGAATTCTGGGAACTGAGGTCTACAAGTCTTAAAAGTTGACAAGGGTGGATATTCCTGGTCTAGAACTTTATCTAATGTTGGTGAAATGGTCACGAAATAGAATTCATTGCCCTCATTCATTGACTTTTCCTCTGCTCTGGATTCTCCCCCCCCCCCCTTTTCAGGATTATTTATAGGAGCTTCCCAGGCTCTTCCTTCATCATTCCTGAACTTTGTACTCGTTTGTTCTTGTGACTGTTTCAGTCAACCCCTTCAGCTGCCTAATTATTTATATAGTTACAAGCTCCCCCAGTCAGGGTCATTCCCCCCCCCACCCCACACTTCATCATGAGGAATTAGATACAACACATTTTATTTTATATTATATTTTTGAACAGCTGGGGTTCTTTTGTAAAACAAAAAGCACAAAAAAAATAATAAAAAGCCTAGAAGGCTGTAGGAAGTAGGGCAAATACCATTCTAAACAAATGTAATAAATAAAACTTTTGGAGAGAAGCCAGATTTTTTTTGTCCCAAAGCATCTACCAACCTCTAATGAAGGGATTAAAGCAAATCTTTCTTAGATGATATATCATGCCATCATTTCCTTTACAGATGCCCTATAGCAGCTGCAGTTAGCTACAACTTACAGATATATGTGCCACCAGCTAAGCCAGTTTTGCCCTGGAGGTTGGTGAGATCAGGGAAGTGAATTGTATTCTTAAAATTTTACAGAGGATTCCAGGTAGGATCTTGCAATAGTTCCTATAGTACATGAAGCAGGAAGCCTAGGAGCAGATGTCTTGGTGTCTTCACAAATTTGGTTTCTTGTGCATAGGCACCAGATAGCATGTAAAACCAGTCTCAGATTGTCAATAAGTAACATTTTAATGGTAGTTCCAACCAGCAAACAGTTGTTTCTCCATTCTGAACTTTTGGTTATCAAATCTAAGTCACAGCAACAGACACAGAAACATGGGATTAGCCAATGTCCCTGAGACTAACATAACCTTTCCCAACCTCATCTTGACTCATCTCAAGATGAGACCAACTTCAATTTTTACACTTCACCGGGATGGTCCTGCTGTCTATGGATAGGTTGACAGTTCACACATCTGGAGTGCACCTGGGATAGGAAAGACCATGCTATGTCTATACATATGTGTAGAGATATCACGAACATAGTACAGCTATTCATAATATTTTATCCTAACTTTCTTCTGGAAACTCAGTACAGATAGTCCTTGCTTAATGACAAATCACTTAGCAACCGTTCAAAGTTATGGCAGATCTTCCCAGAAGTACTAGTGATCTGTTTTTGAAGTTCTGATGGCTGTATCCACTTTGAAGATCACATGATCACATTTGGGGCAATTGCCTTAATGACCATGGTATTCATTGAATGAACACTACAAAAAGACCATACATTTTAATTGAGTTTTACTTTTATGTTCCCTGTTTATTGTTTTGATGTTTCATTGTGCATTTTAATCAAATGTCTTTAAGCCTCTTGAAGCCCGCTCTGGCAAGACGGGCAGTATACTAGTTTGAGAGAGAGAGAGAGAGAGAGAGAGAGAGAGAGAGAGAGAGAGAGAGAGAGAGAGAGAGAGAGAGAGAGAGAGAGAGAGAGAGAGAGAGAGAGAGAGAGAGAGAGAGAAGCTATCAATAGTCCAATATCTTAATTACTATGCCACTGTAGCTCTCAGAGTAATTCAGAACAACTATACCTCCTGATGGAGCACTGTGGTGTGTTCCTTTACTGACCAATGCACTTGGCCAGCATTTCTCAAATTCAAGCAGCTTCTAAACAGGTTGCCTTAACTTCTAGATTTCCCCAGCCAGCTCCGTTGACAATTCTGGGAGCCGAAGACCACACATATGGAAGCTGATGTGGTTGGGAAACATTATGCTCAATCTTTGGAGGAGGAAAACAGGCTATTATGCTACAGGAAGCAATGAGAAAATGGCGCCTTATCTTCTCCCTTGAGTTAATGTGCATCGTATCCAAATTAAACCAAAGAAGGAAATAAAATCTCACCCACGGCTGGTAGAAAGCTGGTAATAATTTGTTATCCTTTTATAAACAGAAAGCTGCTGCCTGAGGCAGCTGTCTCACATTGCCTAAATGCAACAGTCATATCTACCATCATATCCATTTGATGTCTGGCAAGCTGGCAAGAAGCCCTATTGGCATATGAGAAGATCAGAAAGGATGAATGGGTGAATTCTAGGAGGCACGTTCTCCAGCTTAAACTTTGACCAGAAGCCAAAGAGGTGGGATATTTAAGCCACCAGGTTGTTTGTGTGCATGCTCAGTCAAAAATTGCCCGCAAACCTGCAGAAGACTAAGCCTCGGAGGCTCGCAGGTAATCTACAGGGCACGTAGCAGCTCCCTGCCCATGTTGACTGCACAAACCCTGGCAAGGTCCTCAGCTTGGCCCTCTGAGCAAACATTTAGAACATCTGGTTCCAATCGTCTTGCCAGCTTTTTCAGCTTTCTGGCCTCCCCTTCTTCTGGGTCTGGTTAAACGGAAAGATTTTGTCGGTGCGAACTTCTCGGGAAAATCAGGAGGAGGAATGCTATTGCACTCTTTATCACTCCGGGTTCATTTTTCATAAGCGAACTCAAAAAAAAAAAACAAACAAACAGAAGTGGCCAAATTGCTGCCACCCTCAGCAAAAATGCCCTGCCCCGTCCTTCCTCTCCCCCTCAAGAAAAAAAGCCTAGGTCAGCTAACCTCACACGGCCTACACTGCTTTGCTTAGTTTGGCCATGAGTGGTACCATCGGCCTGGGAAGCTTTTTCGCTGTTGCCTGCAGAGGCTCTTGTTTCCAGTCTGGGCGGACCCGCCGATCTACATCCCATCCAAGCCCCGCAGACAGAGATAGGTTCTGAGTAGCTTGTCTGAGCCTGGAAAGGGAGTCTAAGATCAAAGAGAGCCAAAGGAGGAGGTAACCCGGAATCCATTGACAGCTGCACAGTCAGTTTGTGTGTGTGTGTGTGTGTGTGTGTGTGTTTGTCTTTTCAAATGGAAGGGTGATGTGCTGGGAGCAGCAATAACCATGCTTTAAAAAAAAAAAACCCTGGATGTCGACAAGGAATTTCTACCAGCTAGGGAGGAAGAATGACTGTCTTTGTCACACCCTGTGATGAAGCAGGAATGGGGATTTTAATAGAGCAATGCCCTGGGCTGTTGGCTTGAATCAGGCCAATAATTGAGAAAGTAACATCAGTTCCAGGGAATGGTTTTTGTGGGGGTGGGTGGCTTTAGGCAAGAGAAAACCTAGTGCCTCCTTCCTCTAAAAGTCAGATTGATAGGGTTTTTCTCCCTGGGTTTGCTTCTTCTGACTTCCTATTTTTTTTATTTTCAGAGCCCTTTAGAATTTCTAAGCGGCTGCCACCAAGAAAAAGGGGTTCAACCTATTCTCCAAAGCACCTTTTAGGCAGGACAAGGGGCAATGGGTGGAAACTAATCAAGGAGAGAAGCAACCTAGTGCTTCAGATGTGCAAGGAAACATATCTGAGCACAGAGAGGAAAAGCATAGATCAATAAAATGCAACTATGCTAGGTACCAGTTTAGCCTAATTTGTTGTGTGAGCTCAACCAATAGGTGTCTTTAAAACTGTCCAAATAATCCAGATGTTGCTGCATTGACAGGAATAGGGTAGTCCTTTTAGCTCTGAGCGCAGAGCCCATGTTTTGTTTGAAGGGAAAGTAAGGAGGACTTTGCCCTTGCTTAACCTGAAAAGTCCCTTCAGTGATAAATGGGGCAAATGGAGAAAAGACATGGAGGTGGATAAAGGCCTAGCTGCCTCCATCAATTGTCCTCCAGATGTGTTCATTCTCATTATGGACAGCAGACCTAAACACACCTGCTCTCTTTGATGTAAATGGAACATCGAGGTGGGTATCACTGTTCTGTGTGCAGAGAGGATTTCAGCCAAGATAGATAGACATGTCTACCAATTGCTTACATTGAGATAAGATGCAACAGGTGGATGAAATAAATGAGGACAGTAACTCGTGGGGAAGGTAAAATTCACAGCAGACCTTCAATAGGAGGGACTCAGGAAAATTCCATGCGTTAGGCACTCAACAAGCCAACAATGAAACTCCAGAACTGCTTCATTTGGGATGCTAAAAATGTACATTAATGATTTTTTTACAAGTACTGGTCAATAGGCACCCCATTTATAATTAGACACCCTGTTTAATGGATCAACTGCCAGATTACTGAGAAATCAGCTTCTAGGAAAATAGAAAAGTTGCATAAATTTAAAGAATATAGTCGTTTTTGAATTACCTTCACTGCTGTAAAAATAATAGCCGTGTTCAGAAAGTCAATCATAATCCTGCAAGCTAAGGTGACTGCCATGCAATATATCTCACCGAGGGCCCAGTTTCTGATTCTTACTGATGAATGGATTGCAGATTTCATTAAGCCAGGTTCCTCATTAAATCTCAGCCATGGAATTTGGTACATTAACCTGGATTACTAATTAGCATTAAATTATAGGTCTCAGATATTCATCAGGGGGCTGGAGAACTCAAGAGTTTTGAGGGGAGAAAAGTGCAAACAGTACAGGGAGTCCTTGACTTATGACCACAATTGAGCTCAAAATTTCTGTTGCTGAGCTTGACAAATGTTAAGTAAATTTGTCCCCTTTTATGACCTTTCTTGCCACTGTTATTAAGTGAATCACTGCAGTTGTTACGTTAGTAACACAGACGTTAAGTGAATCTGGCTTCCGCATTGACCTGGCTTGTCAAAAGGTTGCAAAAGGATATCACATGATCCCGGGACCCTGCAACAGTCATAAGTACATGTCAGTTGCCAAGCATCCGAATTTTGATCACGTGACCATCGGGATGCTGCAGTGGTCGTAAGTGTAAAAAATGGTCATGCCACTTTTTTCAGTGCCACTGTAACCTTATATAGTCACTTTATATATAGTCACTTTATATAGTCACTTTATATGTGCCACTCCACTGGCACAAGATTTCAGGATCCTGCTCATATACAGGTGTCCTGTATATTCAGCTGAAGGTTGAATTCAGAATTCATTAGAATCAACTCTGATTTTTCCCCTCCCCCCAAGATTGGGTTTTGCAATGTGGTTTTGAATCCATATAAATATCTTCAACTTTTAATTTCTCACAGCTGCAGCAGAATCACTTGCAATTTGTTTTTTAACATGTTCTTTTTTTTAATTGAAAGTAAACGGTAGTCCTTATTGATCACACTTTGCTACAAGGGGTTGCGTGGTGAGATGTTTGAGCTTGCCAAGAGGCTTTGCGTGGCTTCTGAGGCCTACTCCAACACGTCCAATCAGAGAGAGAGAATGTGTAAACGAAGTCATCGGAAGTCATGGGAGGTAAAAGAAGCCAGCGTCCTGGATTGTAGAAGTTGTGGGCTGTGTTGCCTCAGGAAGCAGCCTTGAAGGAGTGGTTCCCTCACAGCATCATCAGAGTGAAACAACCCTTTGAAGCCTTACACAACTTTAGTCAACTGTAAGATATACCGCCTCTGTTTGGCTATGAAGCAATTTACATAAACCTTATCACAAGTTGAAAAAAAAAATAAGCTGAGGATCTGAACCCACCAACTATTGCTTCCAAGCGCAGGATAAAAACATTACAGAAATTCTCTGTAGAACTTAGAGAAATCGTGAAAGGTTTACCAGCCCCTGACTGAAATCAGCGTGTCAAGAGAAAGAGGAAGAATCTATGGTGTAAGTCGCGATAAATAAGGCCTCAAATGAATTTCCAAAGGTACTGGTGATATCTACCTTCTTTGAAAGAGTAAAAAATTGCTTCTCTCTTAAGAAGTATGGCTTGAAGAGCGGCTCTTGTCCACCAGCATAAGCCAGCAGCAATCTTTCAGAACTCTTTATTTGGTCAGAGTGTGAAATAGAGTTTGTCAGCATTTCTTTTTCTTTTTTCCCCCCAAGAAACCAATAACCTTTTATGTCAACTTGCCTCTGTGTAACCCTTCTTACTCAGGACTTTGGGCGCCTAAATTCTGAACATGTTGGGCCTTTGCTTACTCATTTATCCAAAAGTGTCCTAATGTAATTATACAGACTTGTGTTCCCAGAGCAGCAAGTCTTTTCTAAATCTTTCAGAATTTCACCAGGCACCATGGGAGGTCCTTCTTCTGGCAAATCAAAGGATGTGGCTGCCAAGAATAACTCGGTCTACATGGTGGAAACTTAGTTGTCCACTCACAAGCTTCTCCGTCCTCCCAAAACCCATCTAACATGCCCTTCTCCTTTTTGAGGAGAGGACGATCAGCTGAGGTCCCCTCAATGAATTCTGAGAATTGGCTGAAAATGAATTATGAAGCCAGTTCAGTGGTGCAAAATGAGTCCCTTAACTGAAATGTCAGCGTACAGTCCCTTCCGCCCCCACATGAACACACAAACACGCAGATACACCAAGTGAGAGGAGAGAATGTAGCCTTGGGAAACAAAGAACTGTGGGAAGTGCATTTTTCTTTTTTTCCCCCTCTTCTCTGGAAAAAAAAAACAACACACAAAAACAAAAATGGCTACTCTGGCAGTCAATTTCATCTGTGCCGAATTTGGTCCCTTTGCCAGTTAAAAAAATGAAAAGAAGAGGACCGGTGCTTGTAAAGTACTTTAAAAAATTTCAAATGCCAACCTAAAGGGACGAAGTTACTTGGGTTGGGAAGCCCTCTTTGGTTTCAAATTGTTGTTGTTAGCTGCGAAGTCGTGTCCGACCCATCGCGAATTTCAAATACCCATTTCAAATACCCAGACATAAATGCCAGGGTTTGTGCTCAGTCACAGAAGGCTGTGAAAAATAAATATACATTTTGCTGCATATTTTCAATTCTTCAAACAACATGGAGGGCAAGGGTGTCTTGCAAAAATAATAGGAGAGGGAGGAGTGCACACTTTTATTTGGCTATAGACTGATTAATGGGGAATCCCAAGCCGGCCTGGAAAAACCAAATTGATTCATGAGTTGTCTTTGCAAAGCCTGAACACAAATCTTGCTATTTGGCTGGCTGAGCGCAGAGTGCAGAGATATCAAATGAAACAGCAGGCCTAGACATGCTGGGGGAAGCAGATGAGAAACTTCTCATGTCACCAATCATCTCCAAAGCTATGGGAGCCCAAGAACTCAGCATTAGACAGTGAAATAAAACATTCTCCCATCTGTGCTGTGATGCGTGGGCATAGGGAATAATGAGGCAGGGAAAAATAAGTGTGTATGTATAAAAAAGAGAGGAGGAGGAGGAGGAGGAGGAGGAGGAGGAGGAAGCAATGGCAAGGTGCAAGGAAAAAACTCATGATTCATTAATGTCATAACCGAAATCATAATGGTTGGTCTGGCTGACTATTGTTCCACTTTCCAAATATCCATTGCCTTGCTCTGCCCATATTATTTAAATATGTTTCCAGGGCTGAGTTATTTTATCTCTTGAGGCTAACTTTAAACCCAAGCTTAATCTAAGAATTGATTTACAATGTAAGGGCTTATTCTTGAGATAGATCAGAGATGTGAGAAAAACTAGACTGCCCTTCCCTTCCCTTCCCTTCCCTTCTCTTTTTAACTTACCTATGAGGATATTGGAACACTGCTATCATGTCACCTGTAGTTCTTCTTTTCATTAAACTAGACCAGGGGTAGGCAACCTTGGCTCTTTTATGACTCATGGACTTCAACTTCCAGAATTCCTGAGTCAGCATAGGTGACGCAGGAATTCTGGTTGAAGTCCATGAGTCATAAAAGAGCCAAGGTTGCTTACCGCTGAACTAAACTTACCCAATCCCAGTAACCATTCTTCATATGTTTTAGCCTCCAGTCTCCCTAATCATCTTTGTTAACAATAGAATAGAATAGAATAGAATAGAATAGAATAGAATAGAATAGAATAGAATAGAATAGAATAGAATAGAATAGAATAGAATAGAATAGAATAGAATAGAA
Organism: Vipera ursinii; assembly: GCF_947247035.1. Taxonomy (NCBI): domain Eukaryota; kingdom Metazoa; phylum Chordata; class Lepidosauria; order Squamata; family Viperidae; genus Vipera; species Vipera ursinii. The sequence continues at coordinate 18,884,755 of NC_139519.1, read as the reverse complement.
TAGGGGTAACATAGTTGCAAGGGAACTTGGAGGTCTTCTAATCCAACCCACTGCTTAAGCAGGAAACCCCATACCATTTCAGACAAATGGTTGTTCAATCTTTTCTTAAAAACTTCCAGTGTTGGAGCATTCACAATTTCTGAAGGCTTGATTCTATCCCTCTGTTAATACTGTTATGGAACTGTTATGGAACTGTTCCTCTAAACCTTTATGGAAACATCAGGCTTTTTCCAAAAATGCATCTTCCACACTTCCTGGAAGGACTATGCAATCATATAGAGTTGCTTAATTAGATGGTCAGTCTACGAAGTGTCCAAGAAGGTGAAAATCCTCTGGGGAAACAATGTCCGCATATAGCACTGTAGCATGCTAAGCTTTTTAAAGTCTATAAGGGCAGAAGAGATGTTTTACTGAACTTCCAAAAATTAATGCTCATCACAGCAATTCTGTACCTCATTTTAAGGAAAAAAGTATTGCCCAGAAGACTTTTTTTGCATGGCTGGTATTTTTCATCCCACCAAAGCTTCCTTTGGCAGCAAAATCATTATATGACATCTCCACAATGTCTTGTTGTGGTTTTCATATCAACAAACAACAGCAACTGTAGCAAATGTGGGGTGGCTTTGACCAGTTGCAGTTTGCAGCTCTTTCCATATGCAACCCATTTTAGCTGGGAAGTCAGCAATCCTCTTGATAGATCAAGAATCGATTGTTATGTTTTGTTGATGATGTTCTTCTCAACTGCAAGAAACTCAGGTATCCTATCATCATCCTTCAGCCTGATGGCCCAAGTAGGTTATATATAATGGGATGGCAACAGGAAAGGACAATCAGAAGGAGCAGAGATTGTCAGGAGAATGCTCAGTTGAAGTTCTGTGTTTTTTAATGTGCATCACACATAAAATCACATTGCAGTGGCCGCCATCTTGATGTTCTTGACTACACCCTGTGAACATTTCTGGAAGGGAGAAAACAACCAACTAAAGCAACAGTGGCTGCCATTCCTTCCAGGGCATCCAATTTCTGCTTGTTTTCCTGGCAAGGTTTGCTCTCACCCTCCTGGTGGGTGGACTTCAACATCTCGCCCTGTAATTTGAACCTCCCGCCCTCACCTTTTCACTAGGTCCTCAGCCTTTTTTCTGAATCAGAGTGGGTACTCAAATTTGTACAACTGTAACCAGCATGTAAACTCTTGAGAGCCAAAACACGGCCGCTGGCATTAATCATCAGTAATAGAAACCAGAACTGGCTCTCCGTCCCGGCTGAGTCAACGCAAGGTTTTAAAAACACTTTGGAAAATATACACATAGGCTGGGAAGGGGCCGTGAAAGAAATTCCAGGCAGGCTGTTTTTAAAGAGAGGGATATTTTTTTTTTAATGCACTGGAAAAACATAAAGAGAACAAAAATAGAAACATGAGCCATCTCAAAAAACAAAAATGTGACTTTTTTCCAATCAGTAATTCCCAAGTCTGAATTAGGTGAGGGCATTAGAAATAGCCCAGGAGAGAATGAGAGATTCAGTGTGACGCAAAACAAGAAATCAAAAAAACGGTATCCTCACAACCCAAAGTTCTATTGATTGGCTTGTTTACAGCTCCCTTGTTCAGTCAGAGTGGCAGTCTGAAAAAAAAATTATAGGTGAAATGCAAAGTTAAAAAGAACAATAAAATGTCAAAGATAACTTGAAATATTAACCCAGAGAAGTTAAAAAAAAAGCTTCCTAGATAAAAGGCAGCTGCAGAGACTGATAATATGAGGAAAAAGACATTTTTCCCAGCCTTCCCCAAAAGGGCTTAGCAGGGTGGGGAGAAATAAAGCAATCTTTATAGTGTAGCATTTGTGACTAGGGTAGCTATTTATTTGGTATCGGAAAGAAAATGCATTGTGAAGATTATTTTTTCATCAAAATTTGCACATTCTAATTTAAAGCGATACATGCAAATTTAGAACAACTCTTCACAATTTTACTGGAAAGGAAATTGCACTGCTGAAATTCAGGCGCACACAAAAAAATGGCTTTTGGCAAAGACTCAGAATATCCACTAACTTTGAATGGACATAAACCCCCTCGACTTTTGCTCCTACAAAACACTGGTCCAAAATCAAAACAGATCCAATCAAATAAGGGGCTGCCACAAAGAGGAGGGGGTCAATTTATTCTCCAAATCACCAGAAGGCAAGACAAGAAGCAACGGGTGGAAACTAATCAAGGTGAGAAGCAACCTAGAAACTAAGGAGGAATTTCCTGTCAGTGAGAACAATGAATCAGTGGAACAACCTGCCTCCAGAAGTTGTGGGTGCAGCAACACTGGAGATTTTAAAGAAAAGATTGGACAACCATTTGTCTGAAATGGTATAGGATTTCCTGCTTGAGCAGGGGGTCAGACTAGAAGTTCCTTCCAAGTGTATTATTTTGTTATTCTGCTAAATCATATCAAATCAAATCACTTTTTTACAACCATCAGGCCAGAAAAAAACACAAGTCCAATGATCTTGCACAACTTCAGCCTTCCAAATAATAATTTCCAAAAAATGTATAACTCAAGTGGTAGCTCAATTCCTAAACTGGAAGAAAACTGGTCAGCCATTCCTTCGACATGTATGATAGAACTTTTTAATAAAGTAAACCAAAGTGAAATATTGGCTTGTTTCAAAATTCACAGGACACCTATACATTACAGCATTATTTCTCAACCGTGGCAACTTTAAGATGTGTGGACTTCAACTCCCAGAATTCCCCAGATAGGAATCCTGGGAAGTTGAAGTCTAGGGAATTCTGGAAGCTGATGTCTAGAGATCTTAAAGTTGCCATGGTTGAGAAAAACTGCAGTAGAGGTAAGAAAGAAATGATATCACTGTTGCTGTTAACATTTCTAACCATTCTTGCAATCACAGTTTTTTCCTGGGGGTGTTGTCCCATTCCAGAGCTTTCCCTAACAGAGTCCATGACTTTTTGCAAGACCAATTCTGCTCTGTTTCTCTTTCTTCCCAAAGGACCTTCCTGCTAAAAAAATCATTTGAATTTGGAGGTGTCTTGGCAGCAAGACAAAAGAGAAGCATAAGTGACTGTCAGTACATCTGAGGATAAATCCTTTGGTTTTATGTCAGCTGAGCTTGTACTGATGGTGACCTTGATTAAAAATTTTCATCCTTCTGGGTGAATGAGAAGAGGAATGAGAATTATTGGGAACAATGGGCCTGAAGTGGTTGACTGGTTGCCCTAAAATTCTGCTTTTTTCCTGGATTAGACAACATGTGGACGTCTACGTCCTCAACTAAGGGGACTGAGATTCCTCAAAATGGGGACTTCAGCTGACAGAATTCCCCAGCCAGCATGGCTAGCTGGAGAATTCTGGAAACTGAAGTCTACATGTCTTAAATTTGCTAAGGTTGAGGAAAGACACTAATATACAACTTCTACTGCTACAAATAATAATACCGAATCTTAAAAGATTATCTGGGGTTCCGTCTAATATGTGGCCTGAATTATTTTCTGAAAGCAGAAAACTGCTTGTCTTTTTTGCCTCTACCACCTTAAGCATAAAATCTGAAACCCAAGGTTTAAATGGTTAAGGATCATGTTACATGCATACTGCCTTATCTGCTAATGGGCCCCGATAAACCCCATTGATGCTTTGGTCATGTGAAGTCTGAAGGCTGGCAAGACTGCAGTAGCAATGTGACACAGAGAAGGGATTAACCTCCTGGAAAGAGCGATCAGGAAGAGAAAGGGCCAAGGTTTTCCATGAGAATGCTTCTCCCCTTCTTTCTCATCATGGCCTCTCGTCTTGAGCCCTTGCCAGGAGGCAAGGCTAAGACCGATAGTGCTTCCCCCCCCCCCACTTTCTATCATAGGAAATGTGTTTTTTTTATGAATGGCAATAGAGGAATGCAGCTGAAGTGGGTGGAAGCTGGTTTTTATCTTATTCAGGAGGGGAGGTCTTCCACAGGGAGTTCCCAGGAATTCCTTCTAGAGTCAGTTTGATATTGTAGAAATAAATTTAAGACGTTCACTGTAATGTGCAGTATTGACTTCAGTTTTGATTGGGTTTTTTATTTTATTTTATTGGTGTGTGTGTGTGCGTGTGTGCAATCCTTGGGCAACAGAACTCAGTTTTCTTCCATCTTGCCATCTCTTCTTTGCCATTGTCACCATCTAACCAAGGCTACTGTCCAGTAGGAAGCACTATGTGATCAAGACACATCAAGCATAGGGAGGCGTCATATGCTCAAACCCTCTAAAGAAGAGAGCCACTGTAGCAAATGCCTAACCTCTTGACCGCAATATGCGCAAGCCTCCAAAAGGAACCAGGGTAAGAGTAGTGGACCCTTGCAAAAGTATGGCTCTGAGTCAGGGCCAACCCAATTATTAGGCAAAGTGCAGCAGAGTTTGGTGGACAACCAAAGTCTTTATCAGTTTTCTGATTGTCTTTCAACGGAACTGGAGATGCTACAAAGCAAATTGTCTTGAGGTTCCTTGATGTCTCAGCTATGCTTTAGGACATTATCCCATCATTATTAGTTTAGAAGTAGGACACCGTGGTCACTTCATCCACCTTTTGCAAGAGGACGGAAGGGACGAAATGCCACCTTCAACTTTGTCTCAGTCAGCAAAATATTTCGGACTAGCCCAGGCTTTGACCGTCACTCAAGATATGAGTCAACTGTCACAGATCTAATCATTCAATCTGCACAGGAAAGTTTTATAGTTCTTCATGTTTCTGAGGCTCTGGAAATTCAGTTTGTGAATCTAATTTAAAACTGTTGGATTAAACCAGGGTAAAGGAAGACTTGTTCCAATTTGTTGTTGTTTTAAATCATGAAACACCAAACTTTTGCAAATTTCTTCGTAAACGGCATAGAAGAAGCAACTGCTGAATTAAGGTATCATGTCATTGCCTCCTTCTTCTGGATATTTTATAGTTAGCAGCCCCAGGCCGTGTAGGCACAAAATTCTGGGAATTGCTAGATCTCTTGAACTTGGCCAGGATGGATGGTTGAGAATACACCCACTCATCCCATACACACACACACACATATATATATTTGTGTATGAAATTGTAAAAATGTGCATGTTCCATTATAGTTAAGTAAATATAATGGAATGTGCACATTTCCATTGTCCAGGTCCAATAGAAATCAGAGCAGAGAAGAACCCTAACCCACCCCTCCTCTCCTTTCTCCATCCCACTCACAGAGAGTCATAGATGAAGGCTACCAAAGACATTCCTGTCTCCAATTCTTCCACACAAATTAAGTTGATTTCTGTGGGAGTTCAGCTGCTCTCATGACTTTTTTTGTTGTTTCTGCTTCTCTCAAAGCAACTTCTTCCACCCCGCAACACTGATCCTCCTTTCCTTCAGTTAAAAAACACACACACACAAAAAAAATACAGATCTACAGAGGGACCATCCCATAGGGAACCGTTTTGCTCTATCTTGTTGGATTCTGGATGTGAGACAATGAAATGACTTTTGCAACCGAACAGTGATCATGATCCAAATGAAATGACTTTTGCAATAGGATAGTGGCAATCTCAATTTCCCTCCCCTTCTCCTTTTTATTTTTAATGAGGAGGAGGGGGGAGGGAATGGAGGAAAGAGAAGGGAACTGGAAAAATACATTTCTTGCCCAGATAGCTGTTGTGTAACCTGCCCCCGCACTAACCCCCCCCCCCCCGCCTCGCCTGGTCTCTCCTATTTTAGCCTATTATCACAGCAGCAAGAGAGGCTTAGATAGCATCATTTCAGCTTTCACATTTATTATACCCCAATGATTCATAAGTCACCGAAGGGTTAGTTTTTCAGCCTGCCCTTTGGGGAGCAAGCATCTCTCTCTCCTTGATGACTACCTAATTCTGGTGTGTGTGTGTGTGTATGTGTGTGTGTGTGTGTGTTTGATTTCTTTCAAAGTTTCTCCATTTTCTTTCTTCCTATGATTATTGGTGGAGTTAATATTTGTGGAAAAAAACAGAAGAACGTTATCTGGTCATCTTTGCACAAATTTGATTAAGACAATGAAAAGAGCTTCTGTTTTTAACAATTCACCAAGAAGACTGACATTCCAATATCTCAGGGGCTTCCCCAAAGAGGAGGGAGTCAAGCTATTCTCCAAAGTACCCAAAGGCAGGAAAAGAAGCAACGAATGGAAACTAACCAAAGAGAGAAGCAACCTAGAACTAAGGAGGAATTTCCTGACAATTAGAACAATTAACCAGTGGAACAAGCTGCCTCCAGAAGCTGTGAATGCTCCAACACTGGAAGTCTTTAAGTAGAGACTGGACAGCCATTTGTCCGAAATGGTATAGGATTTCCTGCCTGAGCAGGGGGTTGGACTAGAAGACCTCCAAGGTCCCTTCCAATTTTATTATTATTATTATTACTATTACATAAAACTTTTATTCATAAAACATGAAACTCAGTCAACTGAACACTCATATTGACTAGCACTAATGGTTGAAACGGGTTGCTGCCAGCATCCTAGGTATCAACCAGGTATCTCATTAAAATGTAAGATGTTCCGAGTAGCACAGTTTTTTGTAGCTTTGCTGGAGTTATTGCAGGAAGCTGCAATTTCTTGATGTATTTTGCAAAGTTTTTGGACATAGTTCCCAGTGCCCCGATGACAATGGGTATCCCTCTTACGCGTTTCATCCATAATCGCGCAGTTTCGATGGCCAGGTCGCGGTATTTTGTAATTTTTATTATTATTATTATTATTATTATTATTATTATTATTATTATTGTTGTTGTTGTTGTTGTTGTTGTTGTTATTGTTGTTGTTGTTATTATTATTATATTATTATAGTCATTTATCTCTAATTTTAGTTGACTGTAACTGCCACCAGCCCACACTTTTCCCCTGAACCATTGAATCTACAATGCTTTAACTTTATAAGGTGAATATGTTTGATGTAGTGGCTTTATAAATAAAATAGCATGGTTATTGCTGTTGCTGCTGTTGTTATAAGGGTGTGTGATGGTCCAGAGTTATATATTTTTGCTATGATTCACTTGGAGGAATATCTAACTAAATACAAAGGGTCTTACTACTTGTTTTAAACAGAAGTCTATTTTAAAGAAAAATCTGGTTACCCGGTTATACACTATATTAGGTGTCTGTAAGGTCACCTCCTGTCAGCTTGATGAGATCCTTCAGTATGATGAGATCCTTCTTGTTGAGTTGTAGACGTGATGTGATTTGAGGGGTCCTTTGGTGCTCTCTTAGCTCAGTTGTTGTCTTGCAGACATTTCATTACCAAACAAGGTAACATCATCAGTACTAACATCTGCAAGAAAATGGCCGAGCTTGGAGAGCAGCAAGGACTCCTCTTTTCAACCCTGAAATACAAATATTCTCTTTAATTGGTAATGTGATTTGCTTAATCAAGGCACTTCACATCACGTTGAGGACTCTCTTGGTTCTTCTAGAAGCTGAGAAAAGTTTTCTGTACATGTGAAGGTTTATGTGCAGTACCGGTCCAGAAGCCTCTTCTAGCTCCTGGAAGTGCCAGGAAAAATTCCACGAGCACTGTGAGACGAAGCAAGTTGGCAACCCTTCAGAAATGGAGTGTGAGCTTTTTTTTTTTAAAACATCCTAGCATTTGAATGATGAGCGATCTCATTGGGTTCTCAAGAGATGAAACGAGATTGGTTCTCATTCCAAGGGAGCTAAAGAAATTTCTTCCGAATTCCCTAAGGAGCTCTTGAATTTGTGTAAAGCCTAAGACATTTTGCCAAAGAGAACCCTATTTGGCCAGCCCATTCCAATTGCCCAAGCTGCCATTCCATCTTAAGAGATTCTGGGAGAACTGCCTCCACTGCAGAATGATTCCTTCAGGGCAGACTCCCCCTGACTTCAGCCACACTAGGAGCTTCTGTTTAACATCTGTTATTACTTCTGTAATAGCCTCTGGGGTCACTGTTTCTGCCTGGGCAATTCTCCTTTTGACCTTCTTCATTTGCAAAGGTCAGGACAGAGCAATACCTTACTTCTGGCCTGCATTTCCAGCCACAAGAGATAACTGTGGTTTCTCCTTTTTCCCCCTTAAGTTCATTCCACACGCTGGTACTCAAACTGGTTTCAAACTACCTTCCTCCAGTTTACCGTGAGGCAAATTATGTAGCTCACATTGTAGTCATGTGACCTTTGTTCTCTCCACTCAACCAAGTCAAATCAGCCTGTCTGAGAGAAGGAATCTCTTCTTTGGAAACAAATCTCTAGCTCACTTAGTAGGAACAGATGATAGCCTGTTTGAAAGTATAATACATTAAATGATGGATTTTGGTGGAATATTAATTGTATACCACCCAGAGTCTCCCTATGGATGAAATGAGTGGTCTCCAAATTAAATAAATAAATAAATAAATAAATAAATAAATAAATAAATAAATAAATAAATAAATAAATAAATATTCTCTGCTCGTTCATTTCAAATAGATCACAAATCTGGAAGCTGTAGCTTCAGAGATATTTTTCCCAAACGTTGGATGCATCAATTCAACTCAACTCAATCAAATCAAATCAAATCAAATCTTTATTACAGTCATAGATCAGCATGATCTTGGAAGCATTTCCTAGGATAACAAGTCATTGATGCCAAATTGCAATTTTAGCACAACCTAAAAAAACCAGATACTCTCCATCAGAAGACAATGATTAAACAAAATTAATTAATTGGTCAACTTGTTATCCTGTTCTTGCCATCTTATTGTCTAGACCCACTCAGTTTTAGGATTGTTGTTGCCAGTATGCCAATCAAAGACTGGAGGTGTCCTTCAATGTAAAAAAAACCAACAGCTAACAGGATCCTTTTTGAATTTGCTAAATCTTTTTTTTAGAACCAACCAGGCTAATGGTCATCACTGGGATGACCTTTGCTCCTCAGTGGTCCTCAGTGGGAGCAATGTTTAGAGCAGAGGTGTCTAACCTTGACAACTTTACAATCCATGGACTTCAACTACCAGAATTCCCCAGCCAGCCAGATCCAGATTGCTGTGGATGAGTGAAAACTTTAAGTCAAGGTAGTATCATGAAAGCCACACATCTTTTGGGGATTTGCATATATTTGCATTTTGTTCTATTCTCACCCCAATGAATGTATTCATTTTATGAGTTGGAGGGGGCTGTTATATAAATTAATTTATTATGGGGGGGGAAACATGGTATGGCACAGCTGCAGAATCCCTGCCAACATGTTTTAGATGCCTAATATAAGCCAGCTAGATGGTCCTGTACAACATTGACACCAAGCAAGTCCTACACAAATGGATGTGAAATTTTAAAATTAATACCTCTCATAATCCCATGGTGCCCATCTCAATAACATCTGGAACCTCTGACTTATAAAGGGTACAGTACATCCTTCAGAACTGATTTGAATTTGAATTTTATTGAATTTATATACCGCCCTTTCCCGAAGGACTCAGGGTGGTTTACAGGGTATATAAAACATCAATACAAAAATTAACAGCAATTTAAAAAGATTAAACTAAGTCCCTGAAAAAATATAAAACCCCAGTTAAAACCCCCAATTAAAACTCAGCCTGGGCCGGAAAGCTCAAAGAGCCAGGTCTTCAGGTCCCGGCGAAATGATCGAAGGTCGGGGGCAGTCCTAAGCTCCACGGGCAGCTGGTTCCAAAGGGCAGGGGCCCCCACAGAGAAGGACCTCCCCCTGGGTGTCATCCGCCGGCATTCTGATAACTCCTTTCAGTGAGTTTTATGAAAGGAGGAAGAGGCATCACTTTCAAATCAGAAGCATGGTTTTAATTTTCCCTTTAGATGCAGAAAGCAATAAAGGAGATGAGGACAGAAGATTTATGGCTACCACATCTCCTCCACATGCACAGCTTGTAGCATTTATCAGGTGTTGGGCATGTGGTGGCTCTTGGGAAGTACCAGAGCATGATCAAAAGTAGTGCACAAGCTTTGTCCTCCCTTTCTTTCAACATGTTCAGTCTTAGAGTGAGATCTATAAATGGACACATTAACCACTCCGGTTCAAACTGGAGATTCATTTTGGGATTTTACTGCCTGAAGACCTTGAAATAAGCTTCCTTGTTTTTGTGTGCCAGGCCTAATTCTCTTCTTTGATGTCTCCCACTCTGGCTTTCTGGCCTTAGGAGACTTAGAACATTACATGACTACTTCATTATATATGTCCTTGATCCAGATTTCAATTACATTATAAAGGATGTACAAAGTTGCCAACTCTGTGGATTTTATAGAGTTTGCTTTGAGCTCTTCAGTTAAATAAAGCAATCAAGAGTTAGTTATTCATAGATGCCTCTGGTAAAATCTCAACCGGTCCAGGATTTTTGAGGCCCCACTGCAGTTGTCCAGGTTTCTTTGAAGTTGCGGTTAATGTTCATATATTTTGTATGGTAAGAAATGTTGATTTAAACTTTTGCTTGTAGTCTACCCTGAGCACCCCAGATGTTCGTAATGTACATATTTTTTAAAAAAATGAAGAAATACTAATGGCTGAGTATAGTTATAAATAAAGCAAGGACAAGAAAGTGCAAATATTCTTCTACAATTGCATTTCCAAGGCACCTTATTAAGCATCTTCACTTGCAAGAAACGGTCCTCATGATGCTTAAGGTCAACATGGGTGAGATCAGAACCAAGGGCAAGTTGCAAAATAATTGCAAATGGAGGATAGGAGGAGAACTGTCCATGGTGCTTAAAATCCACTGGATCGTGATGATATTTTTATTACTTCAATGTCTAGAAGACTATTCTGCAATGGATATCATATCGACAAGAATTAGTGCCCAATGACACGTATAATACTACAAGCAAGAAAAAACTAAGCAAAGCAAAGACCTTGACATCTTATCAAAACTTAATGACTCTGAAGAAAATGTTGAGATGTTTCTTCCCTGCTAGCCTAAATTTCTTATTCCACCTCTCAGAAGAGATTACCTTGACTCCTACAGGCTACCTAACACAACTGAAAACTGTGCAGTCAAATCCAATGGAAAACAGATCATTTATTTCTCGCTAGTTTACTAAAATGTTGCGTTCAAGTGTGCATGGTCCTGACCTAAATAGATATAGTTCCTAAGAGAAACACCTCTTGGTTAAAAATGGTCATTTTTGGAAAAGAAACAGCTGTAGGAATTGGATCAAATGTATGAGGAAACATTACGGATGCATCTTACTCCAAGTGGCTTCCTTTCTCATTTGAAGCCCTTCCTCTTTTTCTTCTCTTTTTCCCAAGATTTATAATATTTTCCTCCTCTCTTCCTTCACCCTTTCTATATATAGAAACTCTATGCTGCTTTGATAGGCTTCCAATATAGATCCACATGCTCCCATTTATTCATGCTTTTAATTCTCTTAAATATTTATAAAGATTTCAAGAGCAGATTTTTTTTAAAAAAAGCTCTTAGATAGAGAGCCAGATTATAAAAAAAAGGAAGAAGGAATGGGTTGCTTCTGTTCTCTGCCAAGCAATCTGGCATTAATCAAATTTACTGAAAACAGGGGTATGTAAAGAAAAAGGGGGAACCGATAACCTTTAATTTCTGTGGTCATCATTCAAGGTTATTAATAACTTATTGGCATTGACAGGCCTGATGTCTCCCAGCTGTATTAGGGTTCTTTGGCTGAAGATAAATTATATGCCCTGCTCCGTAGCATATGGGTTAACAAGAGATGTTGTAAGTTTGAATTAAAATGCTGATTCTTGCCAAATACATGTGCACATTTAGAAAACCTCAGGATTTCCCTGAAAGGAAATCTACTACTGGTCTACTACTTCTTTCTCGAGGGTGAACAACTATTGGGTGTGAAAGATGAGGTCCACGTATGAAGGCCCAATTAAAATTGATTTATTATTCAAAAGTCTAGCACAGGCACGTCAAACTGCCGGCCTGTGGGCTGGATGCATCACGCTGAAACAGCACCCACTCCATTGCCAGCAATAGGGCAACAGTCGCGATACATCACACGAGATCACATGAAGTCACGAGCTTGACATGCCTGGTCTAGCAAAAGCATTTTTTTAACTAATGGCTGGCACCTGCTTGGAGTTAGATAAGGGTCAATGGAATTCAAAGGGGGGGGGAGGTTGGATTTAGTTCAACTGTGGCTATGTACAGATTTTAGGCTGATCCCTCTTTTAACTCCACTCCTACGATCTGCCACTCCAGACTAAGCCTGGAAAGACTCAGTGTTAACTCTCAATTCCTCTATGCAGCTGAAGGAGGAGGGAGGAGATAAAATGAAGTGAGCTTCCATGGGTTCCAAGAGGAAACAAAAAACAGTTATGCAGAATAAGACCAAAGCAAATGATGACCACAACTTGTAGGTAGTATAGATTATAATGAGGCTAATGCATCTTCTGGATTCATTTCTTGAGAACCCAAAAATATTATTATTTTTTAGATCTCACCACATGACTTTTCAAAAGACTCCTTCTCTGAAAATGTCGAGAACTGCACTCTGATCAAATGGCTAATTCACAGATGTCACTTGTATCTTGGCAAGCTGGCTTGCGATTCTTAAGTTTCGTGACTCAAAGCCGCAAAGCCAGCTTCTGAAAAAAAAAAAAGCTGTGGGTGGCTGTTTGGCCATTGACGCAATTGGGAAGTGTAAAATGACAGATTCTTGGGTCTGCGGGTGCCCTGGTAAGCAAAAGCAGTTATGTATGCATTTATGTATGTTCATAATTCTATAGATATTTCTCAAGGCAGATCCTTAGTTAAGATAGTTTACATTGTGAGAAAATAGCTGTGCTTGATCAAAAACAAAACCACATAAAAAAAAGCCCAGCAACAGATCATCAACAACCATTAGAAGTCTTAGTAAAAAAAAAACAACCCAAAAAACCAACCAATGACCTAGTTCATTTTGTAGAATGTATTTTAAAGAAACAACATCATGGAGAGTGTTAAAAAGAGGAAAATTTGGTGAGGATATGTAATGGATTTATTTTTTTTATTTAAAATATTAATAAGGTCACCCATCTCATGTAACAGAATTCTGGACACTTCACAGCCACATACAAAAATATCAAAACACAAAAAATAAAGCCAGGTTACACAACCAACATTCTATAATATTCCTATGCCAAATAGAATAGAATAGAATAGAATAGAATAGAATAGAATAGAATAGAATAGAATAGAATAGAATAGAATAGAATAGAATAGAATAGAATAGAATAGAATAGAATAGATCTGGAAGGGACCTTGGAGGTCTTCTAGTCCAGCTCAAGCAGGAGAACCTATACCATCTCAGACAAGTGACTGTCGAGTCTCTTCTTAAAAATCTTCAGTGATGCAGCCTCCACAATTTCTGGAGGCAAGCTGTTCCACTGGTTAATTGTCCTCACTGTCAGGAGGTTTGTCCTTAATTCCAGTTGCTTCTCTCTTTGATCAATTTCCAACCATTGTTTCTTGTCCTTCCCTCTGGTGCCCCCCTCTGCCTTGTGGCAGCCCCTCAGATACTGGAACACTGCTATCATGTCTCCCCTATTTCTTCTTTTCTTTCGACTAACCAAACCCAAGTCCCGTAGCTGTTCTTTGTATGTTTTAGTCTCCAGGTCTTTGATCATCTTAGTTAGATGCTCTTCTCTGAATTTAGACAGGTGCCAGACTCAACTCCCACTGAACCTTGGGGCAAAGAGCCAGGTCTTAATGATCTTCTGAAAGGCTGGGAGGGGAGGAGAATGGCCCTCCAGATCTGTAGGCATTGCTACAGAAAAAGGCCCATTTCCTACATTCCATCAGATGACATTGTTTAATAGAAGGGACTTGGAGCATGCCCACGCTCCATCTGATCTGGTGTGATGGGCAGATACCGTCAGGGAGGGGCAATCCTTCAAATAGTAAAGGTAAAAGTAAAGGTTCCCCCGCACATGCGTGCTAGTCGTTTCCAACTCTAGGGGCCGGTGCTTATCTCCGTTTCAAAGCCGAAGAGCCAGCGCTTGTCCGAGGACGTCTCCGTGGTCATGTGGCCGGCATGACTAGATGCCAAAGGCGCACGGAGCACTGTTACCTTCCCACCGCAGTGGTCCCTATTTTTCTACTTGCATTTTTACGTGCTTTCGAACTGCTAGGTTGGCAGAAGCTGGGACGAGTAACAGGCGCTCACTCTGCTACGCGGCACTCGGGATTCGACCCACCAAACTGCCAACCTTCTGATCGACAAGCTCAGCGTCCTAACCCACTGAGCCACCGAGTCCCCTATCCTTCAAATAAGCTAGCCCCAATTCATTTAGGGTTTCAAAGGGGATCACCAGCACCTTGAATGGTCCTGGAAAGAAACTGGGGGCTGCTGAGCATCTGCTCATTTACTGACAGGAGACCCATATCACATTCATCTTGACTTAAGATTCTGAGCCAAATTGTGGTCAAGCCAAATTAAAGGTATAGAAATCACTAAACAACCCAGAACCAGATTATCTTTGAGACACTTTCCAGTTGTTTCTGTTCCTGGAAAATTCTTTGGGAATGACTTTCTTCTCTGTTCCATGTCTTTCAGAGGGCCACTCCTTGATGATCTTGAGACGGATCTCTTTCATGTTGGCATATATACTGTAGAGTGATTTATTCTCAGTGGTGTGCTGGAGTGAAGAATATCAGCTGTCCTTTAAAACCCCACATTTTTATTTCAACTCTTACCTAACATAGGCGTACCATATCTAGACTGCAAAAATTCAGATGTATCAAATTTACCGGATCTCTTTTTTCCCACCTATTGTTCATCCACATGTTTGCTGCCTGGATCTGGTTTTCTCTATGTAGCAGTGCTATTTTAATGGATTGTTTTTTCTTTCTTTCCATCGCAATCTCTTATCTTGTTCTCAACTTAATTTTATGATTAAATGCTTCAGGATTACAGTATCCATGAGAGGCAGTACAGAGATAATTTTCATGAACGTAGCAATTACAAAAATGTGTTGAATTGCTTTTCTGCAGACTTCAGAAATATATTTAGATGCCACCATTTCTCTGCTTATTAATGATGGCATCTGAGTAGATGAAACATAGTATTGGAATCCTAAATATAACTTTACCTTATTCTCCTGAATTCATTACATAATTCATAATTATTAACTCAAAATTCAGCAATAGTACTTTGTTCCCTTCCTATCCACCCATCCTTTCCAGAGAATCATTAATTGTAAACTTGATCCCATGTGAAATGTGTTTTCACTACTAAAAAAAAAAAGATTGAGGTGGAAATTTAATCTCTTAATGCTTTCTTTTTCAATTTTGAAACGGTGCTCCTCTTTAGAACGTCATGACTGTTGTTTGAATCAGGGGATAAATGTCTTTTCTAAAGTCGCCCTCAGCAGAAAAATAGCTCCGATTCTCATCATTTTTCACCCCTCTCATTTCCCCCCCCCACTGCTATGTGCTATTTTTACTGAGATCTGTAGGCCTCAAAAAGCCGAATATGGATTAGGAAACATCTGGAAATGCATTTGCATCAGCTGCCCTAGCAAGATAAAGAATACGTGTCAACGGACAACCCAAGAGGCCACAGGCCTTCAAACATCTGAAGGCTCCAGGTGGAATTTCGGCTTATGTTTTTTTATCAGCAATTTGGAAAAAAAACAAACATTTCATTTTGCAAGTCACTGGGGGGAGGGCACTGGCCTGTCCCAGCTGGCTCAGGTTTGACGTAATCCTATTGTTCACCACCCTGATGTTTGTGGGGGAGGATGTAGTTGGATACTACATCCTATAGTGATGAATTGGGTATAACAATGGAGAGCCCCCATCTGGACCGGGTTCTAGAAGGTGTCTAGCTAACACAGGGGTTGACTAATGAACTGCATTGAAGGGGATGGGAGGATGACTTCCTGCCATTGGCCAAATGGCCGCTGTGCCTAGGGCGTGGAAAAAAATAGATGGATGGAAAGAATTTTATACAATATCATGCTACTTTCTTTTCAACGGAACAGAAAGGGGGAGAGAGAGAGAGAGCTGCACTTTTATTTTCATTTATTTGTTAAATTTATAGACCACCCATTTCACTGTCAAGTGACTCTGGAAGGCTTACAATGTAACGTGTAAAATAAAAACAATAAGAACATTAAAAGGAATTTAAAACCTTCCACGTTAAGCATTGAAACTTTAAAATCAACAATAAAATGGGACTAGTGCATAAATGGGAAGGGGGTGGGATCACTAGCTATCTCTAGAGTAGGATGCCCCCATCGGGGACCCAAGACAGTTGGCAGAACCAGGTTTTCAGACCCTTTCAGAAGGCCAAGAGGGGAGTACATCTCAGCTGGAGGAGGTGGCACAATGTGGCACCAAAGGGTGGCAGTTATGGCAGAAAAGGCTCTTACCCTGGATCCCACCGGCCAAAATTCTTTGGCCGATGAGATCCGTAGTGTACCCCTTCTTCTGGAGCAAATGGAACAATCAGTCCTCTTGGGGTGAGACTTTTCCTTCAAAATATCACTGGCAAGTTGTACTTGGGGCTAGTTGCTCAAAAATAAATACAGTAGATTTCCATATCAGTTGTTTCAATGTGATAAATCAATGAAATGCTGCTTAGAGCATCTTCAGTAACTTGGTACCTTCTAGAAATGTTGAACTAAATGTCCATGGGCAGAAACATTTGGCATGACTTAGGCTACGGGAGAAAATGTCTGCTGAGGTTGACTTGATGTATCATGTATAAATACTCTATTTTTATGGCCTTGCTTGTTTTCAGTTTTCATCCCAAAAGCTC
The DNA here is from genome assembly GCF_947247035.1 of Vipera ursinii. Lineage (NCBI taxonomy): Eukaryota > Metazoa > Chordata > Lepidosauria > Squamata > Viperidae > Vipera > Vipera ursinii. Next base: position 18,868,052 of record NC_139519.1, on the reverse strand, counting down.
GATAACCAACACGTTAATGGTATTCCATCTAAGCATCAGTGGGCTGAGATATTTAGGAAACCTACCTGCATCCTTATTCCTGGGAATTTGTTTCCACAGCCTTATTGACACTGACAACTTTGTCGATTCAACCTCCCCAGTCATAAAGAATCCAAAAGTTTCCTTTTTTTGAAGGACGCAAGAGTAAAATTTGCCTGTTAGCTGTTGGGGATCTCTGATTTGCAGGTCATGCTTTGCAGTTCTCCATCATCTTTTATTCAACCAAGCAGTGGTTGAGCAGAAATTCAATGGAGGAGGTGAAGGATAAAGAGGAAGGGAAGGAAGGAGCTAAGGTTGAAGAACAATATGTCAATAATGTCAAGTTCAGAAAAAGACTGTATGTAGTTAAACATGGTGCGCAGAAAGCAGGACCATGTGCATTGCTGAATGGGAAAGAGGAGAAAGAATTGTCCAGCTTGTGAAGAAAGCCAGAAGGTATTTAAGATGGAGGAACTGTTATCAAGAGTGAAGCCAAACATGCTTCTCATCGGGACTTAGAAGTTAAGCCAGGGTTATGCCTGCTTAAGTAAAGAGGAAGGGAGATGATCTTAACAGATATATGCAAGAAGCATTACATAAACAAAGACAGCTGAAATGTTTTTGGGAAGCAAACTTGTATTTGGAAGAGGCATGGAAAGGGTCATCCCTCATTCACTGGGATATAAGAAGGAAGAGGAGTAAACCACAATCAGGCTTGCAAGAATCTGTGGTTAATAAAGTATGCTCTAAAGTATGCACTCATACGAATAAGCTCACCCACAACATCTTTGAAAGTGTTAGTTTTCACAATTTTTTTACCTGTGGGGGGCTCATTATTCATAGCAGATGTAGAAGATGACCAAGGGAGGGTTCAAATGGGTCATTAGTTTAGAGATATAAGTGAGGCCAGTCTTGAATTAAGTTCAGTCTTATCCATCACCAATTTGTCTTGACCAGGGGTAGGCAACCTCGGCTCTTTTATGACTCATGGACTTCAACTCCCAGAATTCCTGAGTCAGCATAGCATGACCATTAGTTGTTTCAGATTCTTGTTTAGAGGTAGCATGAAATAAACTTGCATTCATTTTGGACCTAACCCTGGCTCCCAATGTCTTACGCCTGACAATTCAGGTTAAAAATTCAAGAATCTGCTTATCTGTGGATGGACTTATCAGTACATATATATGGGACATGCAGGTACTTTAAAAGATTATTAGTGTACATGTTTGCAGGTAAGTCTACCTTTGAATAAATCAAATCCAATTTTGAGGGTGTAGAATTTTCAGTTTATTGGTGAGTATATATATAGTACTTCCGGCCTTCCGGTGAAGTTGATTATCATGTCTAGCCTATCTAGTGAAGGGAAGTATAAAAAAAAACTTGGAAGAAAGCAAGAACTACCATTGTATTGTTGCCAGGAAAACTTCTTAGATGAGCTCAAATCAAATGAGACTTTTTATAAGCAAGTAGTTTTTAATTTAGGGACACGGTGGCTCAGTGGGTTAGGACACTGAGCCTGTCGATCAAAAGGTCGGCAGTTTGGCGGGTCGAATCCCAAGTGCCGTGTAGCAGAGTGAGCGCCTGTTACTCGTCCCAGCTTCTGCCAACCTAGCAGTTCGAAAGCACGTAAAAATGCAAGTAGAAAAATAGGGACCACTACGCTGGGAAGGTAACAGCGTTCTGTGCACCTTTGGCATCTAGTCATGCCAGCCACATGACCACGGAGACGTCCTCGGACAAGCGCCGGCTCTTCGGCTTTGAAACGGAGATGAGCACTGGCCCCTAGAGTCGGAAACGACTAGCACATATGTGCGGAGGAACCTTTACCTTGACCTTTAGTTTCTAATTTAATGCCTTGTTGATTCATTGGAGAACAACTCCCATCATTTTGCCTATGCATTTGGATCTTGTAGTTGAAGACCTTTGAATGCCATCCTTTTGGGATGCTATCGGTTTAGTATTCGGTTCAATGCAATGGCTACATCTGAGCAATTGCCCCTGATTTGCCCTATCCCAGAGGACAATTTTTTAAAAAAATCAGCATTATGCCTACACTGCATAATGTTAGTTAAAAAATGTTGTCACTGCATGTCTACACTTTTGCACCTTTTTTGGTAGTTTACTGAACCAAAGTTGAAAAGTTCCTCTATCTATTGAGAAAACATTTAGAACTCCCTACAGGCAAATCAAAAACAATCCGAGCGGTAAATATAAAAAAAAAGAGGTTAAAGGTAGTCAGTGACAATTCATTGTTCCTTTAGGAAGCTTTTATGGAATCTACCAAGGAGTGGCTTTCATAAGCCCCACCCAGAGCTCTGTAAACAGGAAGTAGAGGAAGTGGGGAGTCAAGCCCGGACAGAGTCAGAGGCTGTTGCTTGCAGGAAGCAAAGCACACGTTGTGACGGCTCAGCACACAGTAATCCAGCAGGGGAAATGAGCTTTTATAAATACACCAGGGTCAGGGACAGGCTTTGACAAACAATAGGGGAAGCAAAGGTAGTGGGGTGTTGAAAAAGGACAATCGAATCAGATTGATGACAAGTGGATTTGGCTATGAAAGGAACTCCAGTGATTTATTTCACATCCTTGTGACTTAGGAGGCAAAGGTGTCTGGAGGGACCAGCAAATTAATCAAGCGATTTCTCCCATCCGATTAATCCAGAAGCTCTCATCTACTACGGACATGGCAGGATTTATCAAAGAGATACCCATCAGGTCTTATCAAGTGTGTGTAGATGTGTGCTCAGATGTAAATGAGATGTATGGGGGTCTGAGCTTTCTCCAAAGAGTTTTGTTCATCAGAAGCAAACAATTAAAGAAAGAAGTAGCCCGATCAGCTTTGTCACCACTGTTTTATTGCTTTTGCCATTAATCACGCTGCCTATCTCGACATGGGATCTGACGGTATAGATGCCGTGGAATGTTCCATTTTCCCAAAGTTCACTTTAGACAGAACAGGAAAGGTGAAAATAATGATTGCCCTCCTGCCACCTATACTGGAAAGGACTTTGTTACTGGGGCAGGGAGAAAAAGGCAGCCATCCTGTCCTGCCAAAATAATGTGCTGAATGTCTTTCAGGTTCAAAAAGGTTGGGTCAGGGCAGGCCATCTGAAGAAGGAATGCGAAGTTTCAGATGTAAAAATAGGAATCCTTGAGTCCGCCATCAGTTAGAGTTGTTTTGAAATGGCAATTCGCCAACTGTGCACAAATTCTGAAGTTCTCTTTCGGTGGCGTCAAAGGAAACCAACGTGACGCAGGCAGATAATTTTTTTTTTAAAAAAGGGATTGTATATTGCCTATACTTAGAGTGATTTGTACTTAAAAGGTCATGAGCAATAGACTGCAATCATAAGAAGAGAGTCATTCTGTTGGCTAATCGTATTTTCTTGGTAGGGTAAATAAGATTAAATCACAGGCCTTCCAATGAAAAATCACAGGAATTATCTGTTTGTAACTTTTTGAAACGTAGGTCTCCAAATCTTTATCATTGTAAATCCAGGTTTTCTCAATTTAACGCACCTTTTTAAATATTTGACTGCTGCTTACTGAATATTGATTCTCTTGGCTGGAGCTAAGGAGAACTGTATTAGAATATAATATAAAGTATATATATCTCTATAGAAATATAGAAGCTGCCTGGTTGATACACACATAAATATCCAGAAACATTGTTTTCTTTTATCCTTTTGCAAATAGCCCAAAAGTCAATTTCTGTTCTTTTTTTTATTTTTGCAGGAAAAAACAAACCCATGAAAATAAAACATCTGAAATGTATATGGTCTTTCCTGCAGTATAATTTTGATGACATGTTTCCATAACTGTCAGATTGCTTTTTGGAGCTGAAACCTGACACTAATATTCAAAACTGAATTGAATTATTTGATTAAATGAAGTCACTAAAAGAGTAGCCAATTTGCTAAATACTTTTACTAGACATTTGTCAGGTATCACCAAGTATGGTAGAATAACTGTTGGACCTTGTCATTCATGCTGCAGGCTATTTTCTATTTTTTAGAATTGGAAGATAAATGCATAAATACATTTATTATAATTGCTCAATAAAATGAAAGGACATCTGTAGGGAGAAATGAAGATATACTTGTTCTAGTGTATTGCACTGAGAGCATCGACTTGAATTTATGACTTTTGAAATAACTTATTCATTCAATTTTGACTGATATCATGGAGCCCTTCTTAGAGAGAGATGAGTGATTTAGAAATATGAAACATAAGTAAGTAAATAAATATCTGCTTGCATTGTCCAGTCTTTTGAAGCAGCATTGTGGCTGCATCATTTATTGGCTTTCAATGATTACTAAAAGTTTCCTCAAGATGAAGATTCAAAGGATTTCAAATGAAGTCTCAAAGGATTTCAAACCATATGAGGTTTGTGTGGGATCCATGAGAAACTTCTAAGTTATACTTCCCAAGGTCACATAATATACCACAGCTTTTCCCCAGTTGTCGTTGTTCTCAGATCATTAGAATGTGTACATTTACATGTAGTTTGCACAGGAAAGGTGTCTCTGTAAGGAACTGTTTGAGTTCCATCTGGTTGGAGTCTTCCAGAATCTTGTGCATTTAGTAGAGCAGACATGCATGAGTAGAAACAAGCCTGTTATGAAGATCTAGAGACAGATGCTTATGGTCCAAAAGAACAAATAATATTTATTCAGGAAAATATATGCATTTCCTGAAAGCCTGTGTCTTTGAGTGTTCTATCTTTGGAGTGGGAGAAAGGGGAAGAAGTATCTTTTCTGTTCTTCCTGTAGCAAGCACAAACAAAAGAGGAGCAATACTTTTCCAATCAGGGGAAGGCAGACCAATGGCAAGGAAAGCAACAAAGACGGAACCCTCATGATCAACAGAATCAATGTTGAAAGAAACAATACTTCTGACATTTTATCCCCAACAGTTTCTACGGGAAAGGTGTAAGCCTGGATGGAAACTTCTTTCCCTGTAGCCCCCTTCTCATTTCAACAAAAGATCACCTCTTATTACTGCCATTTTTGAGTGAATGAATGACTTCTTTTATTATGGCCTTTGGCCAATCAAGCCTATTTTTAACAGGGCATTCCAAACATATTTGAGTGCCAATGTGGTCTAGGGGTTAAGGCATTGGTCTTGTTCTGGGAAGACCCATCTTCAAGTTCAGCCTCAGGTTTGGAGCAGTCACTTTCCCTCACTGAGCTTATTTCACAGGGTTATTGTGAGAAAGAATAGAATAGAATAGAATAGAATAGAATAGAATAGAATAGAATAGAATAGAATAGAATAGAATAGAATAGAATAGAATAGAATAGAATAGAATAGCAGAGTTGGAAGGGACTTTGGAGGTCTTCTAGTTCAACCCCCTGCTCAGGCAGGAAACCCTATACTATTTCAGACAAATGGTTGTCCAATCTCTTCTTAAAAATTTCCAGCATTGCAACCACAACTTCTAGAGGCAAGTTGTTCCACTGATTGTTTTAATCATCAGGAAATTTCTCCTTAGTTCTAGGTTGCTTCTCTCCTTGATTAGTTTCCATCTGTTGCTTCTTGTCCTGCCTTCAGGTGATGATGATGATCATGATGAGAATATCCTTTGTATGAAGTCATGTTCCTATAAAGGTGGAGAATAGCTGGACCCCCTCTTCTTTGGGGCAACCCCTGAAATATTGGGACACTGCTATCATGTCACCCCTCGTCCTTCTCTTCATTAAACTAGACATACTGAATTCCAGCAACTGTTCTTTGTATGTTTTAGCCTCCAGTCCCTAAGTCTCCAGTGGAGACAGTACGATGTATTCCACCTGGTAATGGTATGTATAAATGATCTTGGAAGACACAAGGAAGAGCTACAGCCTAGACAAATTTGAAATCTGAGTCCAAGAGAATAGGAGTGCTGAAAGCTTGTCAGAAGGGACCCTCCCTAGGTTTGGTGAGTACTTTCAGACATGTTAATGGAAACTTACAGGCTAGAGATAAAGTTAGTACTCCCGTGTGTGTTTCTTGTCTATACTACCTCTCAAGGCTGGCACACCTTGAATTCCTATATGAAAGGCAAGAAGTGAAGCCAATAAAGAAATATTTCTTAATGATGTTCCTCTAAATAAGCCACAATACACAATATATTTGTCATGATAGGGCTCAGTTCTAAGAGGGTATGAGAACAGTTGCCAGATGAGAAGATATGCTAGCTAGATCTGGGAGCCAGAAAAGGGATGCATATGAGTAAGAAATACAAAGACTTTCCACTGGAAAGTTAATTCTTGCTAGTTAATTCTTCTGGGAACTGAGGAACACATCAATAGGAAGGGTCAATTGTCTTTAAGTTGTATGATACATCCATGAAAATAAAATCAACTGGAGTCCAAGTCTTCCTGTTTTGAACCCAGGATTCTTCCCCTGGTTTGGAAGCAAGGGATTATAATGAGATCTTTACCAAGCTAGAAGTTCAAATTATTCTTCTGCTTGGAAGGAATACTCCAAGCCACTTCTTATTGCTGCAAATAAACCATTACTGCTTTTGGTGATAAAAGTCTAATGTATATTTTACAAAAAGTCAGCAGCTCTTTAATTTCACCACTCACCTTTTACTGGCCGGGATATTTGGAGCAACACGACCTCGGATGTACTGAGTGACGTTCTGTGTTTGCTGGACACTGTTATTTTTGGATTGTGTTACTAGTCCCCCCAGATGGAAAATCTCTACTCCCCAGGGAGCAATAAAGAAGGGAAAAGAAAGGTCACAGGCTCTTTTCTAAATTTCTCAAAGGCAAAACTATTCAGGGGGTATACAAAGCTTAGGACAAAGGGGAGGTGGGCTTGGAATCGGGCAGGCCAACAAGTTTATTTTGCAACTGCTCCCCCTCAAATATTGCAACATAGCCCCAGACCAGATATGCTAAACATTTCCCTTAGTGGCCCTGCAGAGAAATTTGGAGAAAGGAGTGCCTACCTAATTTAGATGCTCTGGATGTTATTGTTTTAATGGATGCAAATTCATGTAGATGCTTTGCAAAGAGGCAATCTGAGGTTTTGAATTGGTTCTAACTAATGGAATATAGGAAATGGACTTGTAGAGAAAGAAGTCATCACAAGCTCAACTCCTTCATAACATCATCTCTCAATTCTTATTCCCTCTGGGCTCAACCCACAACATCATCTAGACTAGAGCACGGGTGTCAAACTCGCTGCATCATGTGACGCATTGCGACGTATCATGACTTTTTTTCGCATTGTCGGAGCTGGGGTGGGCGCAGCCTCTGCATGATGCAACCAGCCCATGGGCCGGAAGTTTGACACCTCTGATCTAGACGGAATGGAACTCTTTTCCTGTTAAGTTCACTTTCTTTGGAGAAGACAGATGAACAATAGCAACAGTGAGAAGGACATGTAGATGGGACTTAGATGTGTTCTAGATGTAAGTCTCGGCAAATCCCATCTTCTACCAGTATCACAATTCTACGGGGCAGGTCTTTTTCCCTTTGGTAGAGACAATTTATAGATCATCCAGAGAAGTTCAGCAAAAACCAAGGCATTGGATTCTGTTCCACTGTTAAGTGAAGAAGATTTATTGCATCAATTACTTCTTCACACTTTCCAACATTTGGGAGTACCTCCATATTGCAATTGAATTGCAGCTGGTTTCATAAGGCGTAACACTGTTACCATATCCTGAATCCATTTGATGGAAGTGATTTTTCACTCAGCTGACTAAGCTCCAGAAAGAACATACAGTTCCTTCTGCAGAAGAATCTCTAATTAAGTTAGGGGATCATGCCTCGGTGACCAAAAGAACTTCATATTTCAAAAGTAAGACATTAATTCCACTGGAAACCATTTTGGGGTTATCATTCCATAAATGGGCTTCTATCAAGGCCAAAATTTGGGCTTACTTTAACAGAAGATCTTAATATTTTAACTTTCAGTAATAGTTTTCACAGTTTGGACATGAATTTCTCTATTTCCTTATCTTAGTTTATTATTTATGCAATTTTATTTTTATTTTTATTTTTAATTTTAATTCCATTTATATCCCGCCCTTCTTCGAAGACTCAGGGTGGCTTACAAGCTTAGCAGTAGCCTTCATTCTATGTATATGCCTGCTTACTAGGGCTTTCACACACACACCCCCAAGCGGCATTATTACAAAGTCAGCTTAATTGCCCCCAACAATCTGGGTCCTCATTTTACCTACCTCGGAAGGATGGAAGGCTGAGTCAACCTTGAGCCTGGTGGGACTCGAACCTGCACTAATTGCAGGCAGCTGGTGTTACTTAAGGAGGCATTAGCCCACTGCTCCACCAAGGCTCCAATGTTGATTATTGTCCTTGACATTTATATATTACTTGGATTTTAACGATGACCTGCAGAGTTTAAAACAAAATATATTCAAATATGCAATACTAGCTGATGTAATATTGGAAATTCTTGTCTATCCTACATAGTCCGGCTTATTTCTCTGATGCTTATAAATTGCTTATTCATTCATATTGTTTTCAATTTTTTCTTTTTTTTACCTTTCTCATAAATCAAAAACACAGACTGATTACAAATAACGGCATGATCAATTAACAGCAATGGTGCATTGGAATATCTACCAAAATACTACTCGCTTGCAAGGAAGAACTGCTGGGGCTATAAAAGAGACAAAGTAATAAAAAATGAAGTGCTCTGATATTTCAGAATTCAAAGAGATAAGCACCTACCCTATAATAATCCCAGATTTAACAACTGTCAGTAAAAAAGACCAAAAAAAGGCTGAATAGAAGACAGCAGAGTAGAAGAGAAAAAACTGAAGTAAATCACGAAGCACAAAGAGCTTCAAATGGAAATAGAATGACTGTGGCCAAAGAAAGCTAAGGTAATATCTACAGCGACAGGTGCTTTGAGTGAAATCCCAAAGCGACTGAAGCACCACTTCAACACCGTCCGCATTGACAAAAATCTCCACCACTCGATCGCAATATTTTCAGGGGTCTTCAAACTTGGCCCTTTTATGACTTGTGGACTTCAACTCCCAGAATTCCTCAGCCAGGCATGCTGGCTGAGGAATTCTGGGAGTTGAAGTTTACAAGTCATAAAAAGGCCAAGTTTGAAGACCCCTGATTTAGATTATTCCAAAACTGTTGTCATTGATTCCTTATTAGTATAGTTTAATTCCTCCTATATCCAGTATGGTAGAGATATCATCATGTCTCCTTGTCAACGAGATTTCATAATAATAAAAGAATAGGTCTGTAGGTGAACTCTGCAAAATTAGCCACAACTGGATCTACGCAAATTTGTCCCACGGACGTATGTCATTATAAAGTCACTTCGTTGTAATTTAACAAATTGAAATCTGCAAAATATAGTCTGTTTGGGACAGCAAATAGGCCTTAAAAATGATGTGACTATAGGGTTCCCCCCCTTTGTTTTCTTAAAGCATGAAATGACCAATTCTGCATTCTATTAAAGCAGGGAGCTTAACTGTTCTCGGGAGATTTTCTACAGTTGACAATTCAGAATGTAATGTGGTGGGTCATCACATGACTATGAAGCAGAGGAAAATAATGTCCAAATATACAACAATATTAAGTGTCTTCCCATTAGGACATTTTCTTTTAATAAAATAAATAAAAAGTGTTCTATGACTTTTCTGGTATATTCTCAAGGCATCAGTTACTGCACCATAAAATATCGGGTTTCTTTTTTTAAAGCATAATATTCCAAAGAAGGCAAACAAACAGAAAAGCCATAAAGAAAAGCAAATGCAGTCCTGGATAAATTACTCAATTTTTTAAAAAATAAAAAAATAAAAAAAAGAAAATGCTTGGCATTGCACGAAGCATATTTCCCTGGAAAGCATTTCAAGGCAGGCTCTCATAAAAAAAGGCCTGGGTGATAAAGGCACCAAATTAATCTTTGCAATAAAGGGATTTAAAGAAGGATCCTCAGTGCTAATTGATTAATTGCCACATTTGCATCCCACCTTAACCTCGCATGGTATGGAGCAAAAAGATAAGCATCACAAAGTCATCAATAATCAGGTCAAACAATACTTGGATCTGCATTTCTCTGGTCTAAGATCTAATCTCTTTGCTACAATGGTGTATTTAGACAATCAAAAAATCCTGTTCAAATGATTTTTCCACAGTGGCTTCAAATTTCATTTTGCTGTGGGAATACACTCCCAAATATTTAATTGGGTCCTCCTAACTCTCAGACATCAGTAGTACCTACAGGATATGATCAGGGTTGGTCACTGAAACCAGAGGTTTAATGTTCCTTTTTTAAAATTAAGTTTTATTCATTTGTAACATAAAATAATAAGGGACACAGTGGCTCAGTGGGTTAGGATGCTGAGCTTGTCGATCAAAAGGTCGGCAGTTTGGCAGGTCGAATCCTGAGTGCCGCGTAACAGAGTGAGCGCCTGTTACTCGTCCCAGCTTCTGCCAACCTAGCAGTTCGAAAGCACGTCAAAATGCAAGTAGAAAAATAGGGACCACTGCGGTGGGAAGGTAATAGCGTTCCGTGCGCCTTTGGCGTCTAGTCATGCCGGCCACATGACCACGGAGACGTCCTCGGACAAGCGCTGGCTCTTCGGCTTTGAAACGGAGATGAGCACCGGCCCCTAGAGTCGGAAACGACTAGCACGCATGTGCGGGGGAACCTTTACCTTTAACATAAAATATGAAAATACAAAAGGAAATAGTAGGGGACAATAGTAGAAAAAGAGAAAACAAAAAAGGTGTGAAGAAGGGGGGGGAGAAACAAAAGGCATTGACTTCTGACTCTCTCTGTTGCAGTAAAATCAACCATTAGAATCAAATCTCAACTTTTTACATTTCTATAGAAGTATGCACTAGCCATTTCTGTATCGGCAAATCAGTCTAAACGGTAAAATCCAAAATCCTGATATCACTTTTTTTTCCACCTCAAGCACAAAGTCCAGAAGGGGTTTTCAAGTAGAAACAAAAGTACTTATATTCTTTTCTTTTATCATCACAGTCAATTTGGCCATCTCTGCTAACTCCATCAGCTTTTATAGCCGTTCGTCCATGGTGGGAATCGAGGCATCCTTCCACTTTGGTGCATAGAGCAGTCTTGCTGCCATCACCATATATAAAATCAAAGTTCCATTTTTCTCCCCAGTTTTCTTTCCATTAGGCCCAGAAGGAAAGTTTCTGGTTTAATCTTTATGTTCACTTTAAGGTTTAATCTTCCGGGCTTCCAGACTTGTATTGGAGCCCATCCTCACCAAATGTGTCATCAAAGGCACCTATTTGAACTTTTCAGCTACTCTGTTTCAACACAGCAGCTGGATCACACCTCATACATGCTATAATATGACTTGTCCGTTGCGGTTTATGATCCATAATGTATTGTGCAAACCAAGCCAGTTACAGTTTATTCAATAAAAATGGTAAATAGGGCTTTGCATGAAATTTGAAACCAGCCAACATGCTTACAGTAAGACTACGCTGCAGTTTGCTTCCTGCCAGCTACTTATGCTTCATTAATACTTAAAACAAAGACATATTTTGCTGCTTGGAGATCCTGTACACACTCGCTCACATATAGTATTGATTGTGTAGCTCTATAAAAATAACTCCAGAATATAACATTTGTCTCTCCCACTTTTTGTCTTGCTGCTTAACTAATATCCTGCTTAGGTATCTGTCTTACAACACAATGCTTTTTATTTTTTAGAACTGAAATAGTACGACCCAGTGGGCAGAAGTAAAGATGGTTCTGACTGATATGCTTGTGAGGCCATCACTCTTTGAAATGGGGGATTGTTTATAAAATGAGCATAGGGATTTACTGCAGAAGGATATCTGCAGTATTCCAAAATATTCTAAAGCAAGATTTACTCTAAAACACTTCTAAACCAATCTGTAACCTAAAACACTTCATTCTGTCTCTTCTCATGTCCGTAAGCTTGTTTCCGCCAGTTAATAACTCCACTGCAGTGGTCTGCTAGAATTATGGCTAGGACACGTATTCCATAAAGACGGGCATTGGGTAAAGCAGGTGTTAGAATGGGGTAGAAGGACAAATTCTACAAAGGGTTGTCAGCAGATAACGTGATTGTAGTCTGTAGAAGAAGAGTACTAATAGCATTGTTGTTGTTTCTTTTAAATATTCGATTTTTCTGGCCTTAACTTCAGTCGTCGTTCTATCTGTCAGACTTCTAGAGGAGAGGCTGGAGAAAAAAGAGTGCAGTATGACTTACAATTCAACTCAGCTCAAGCTACAGATTTGTTTAGTGGTTCACGATGCATAAATCAGATCACTCTGAATCCAACGGGGCAGGTTGGTAGTGACTAAAGAATTTCCCTGATATACGTTTCAGTGGCTCGTTCTACGCATGGTCAAGTCTGAATCCAATTCAGTAGATTAGCCTTGTGCTGGTTATCAATGGTTAAAATAATAATTGTGATAGCAACAGCCACAACAAAAATAATATTTTAGCCCAGGTCATAAAGCATATTCTTTGTCATTCAACTTATTCCCTGCTTGGCTAGAACGGAGAGAAAGAAAATGCATCAAGAGTTATTATCATCTCTAAATCATTGTTGCTCTAAAGGGAAGAGATGCCAAAAATCCTTTCTCCAACTTTGCCCCTGTTGTATCCACTGTGTAGATGCCGTCATGTCGAACAGCAGAATGAAAAGGGTCATCCCAAGCATGGGCAGGGGCTCTGTTTTCTGGTCCCTGTCACGCAAGCATGCTTGCTACGTATGGGTCAGAGGAAAGTAGAAATCATGTCAGCATAAACACTGGTGCCACTCAAGTCAGTGCAGAATGCAGGTCAGGCTAGAGCTTGGGGTTCTGTTTATTGGCAGGCCTGCAAGCTCTCCTGTTTATGGCCCTCATGAGACCTAGGCATGGAAACAGGATTTGTAATGTAACACTAACAATAACACACGAGAGGCAGCTGTGACAGGGTCATTTTCATCCTACACACTGCAGCTGGCTTCCAAGAATGGAAACACAAAAAAGAAGAAACCTAGGATCTACAAGGGGAGGCCATGATGCATTCAGTGTCAGGTAGAACCTTCATGAAGGCTCAATGGAAGAGGTGAGATGGAAAAAAGACTCCCCACTAGACGGTATTTGGGGCACTATGCTTTCTGTGGGTGAAGGGCTAAGCAAGGTTACCGTAAGCAGGGTTACATCTTACTATCAGGGATACACCAAGTTAGGCCTCTGGGAAATGCCAGGGATGGAAACTAGACTGAGAAGTTGAAAAAATATCTTCCTTGGGGGGAGGAAATTGCTGTCATACTTCAACCAAGAAACTTGGAAGAACATATCTGGAAAATGACCAGGAGTTGAACTCAATTAATAGTTTGTAGCAGGGTAGGGTTTATTATACACAGTAAAAAAACAAACAACAGCGTGAAAGCTGCCAAAGAAGATCCCATTGATAAGTATCATTAAGTGGTGAGTGTCACAAAATCAGAACTGCAGTAGCTCCCAACCTAACAGGAGTGATTAACACAGAGCTGATCTAGCCGTTCATGTGCCTTCTCTGCTGCCTTTGGCTATTCATGAAGAAGAAAGATGGGGCCTCCTTCATTGGTTTAAGAAACAAACACTCACGAGGAAGGGATGGGTTATGAAGTCTCCCTACATTTGAGCTCATGGTCATATCCAGGTTGGGCTTTTGTTTTGCTTTTGCAACAGTATGGAAGTGGTCTGGCACTGTCTTCTCCTGGTTTCTTCAACACTTCCTATTAGTACCGCTTTATAAAACCCTAGTAAGACCACACCTGAAATACTGCAGGCAACTTTGGTCATCATATCACAAAGAAGATGTTGAGAGTTTGGAAAGAATGCAAAGAAGAGGAACTAAGATGATCAAAGGCCTGGAGACTAAAAAATACAAAGAACGGCTGCAGGACTTGGGTCTGGCTAGCCTAAAGAAAAGAAGAAATAGGAAAAACATGATAGCAGTATTCCAGTATCTGAGGGGCTGCCACAAAGAAGAGGGGTCACATTATTCTCCAAAGCACCAGAGGGCAGGACAAGAAAAAATGGTTGGAAACTGATCAAAGAGAGAAGCAACCTGGAATTAAGGAGAAAGTTCCTAACAGTGAGGACAGTTAACCAGTGGAACAGCTTGCCACCAGAAATCATGGGTGCTCCATCACTGGAGATTTTTAAGAAGATGCTGGACAGTCACTTGTCTGAGAGAGTATAGGTTCTCCTGCTTGAGAGGAGGCTGGACTAGAAGACCTCCAAGGTCCCTTCCAGCTTCTATTCTATTCTATTCTATTCTATTCTATTCTATTCTATTCTATTCTATTCTATTCTATTCTATTCTATTCTATTCCATTCCATTCCATTCTATTCTATTCTATTCAGAATTGAGATGTCACGGTGCCCTCCCATTGCCAGTGTAGCAAATCACTAGGGTAATGTGACTTTTAATTGTGAAGAATTTCCTTCTCTCTATGTAATACATAATATTTAAATCAGGAATGCATGCTTACTTGCAGCAGAATGGCAAATTAGTATTTTAAAAGCTCTCTAGTGATTGAGATTACAGATAGCTCAGCTATTGACATTCAATTTGAGCAATAGCATTACAGTAGTGGAGAAAAAAACCCTCAAGAAAACAATTAGAATTCTGGACTGACACTGTAAGGTGTGTCAGCTAATATTGAAATAATTGTGGTATCTTCTTTTCAAAAAGGGAAGGAAGGAAGGAAGGAAGGAAGGAAGGAAGGAAGGAAGGAAGGAAGGAAGGAAGGAAGGAAGGAGCTTGCATTTCCAATATTCATTTATATTTGCTTATCTCTTCTCTAGAGAGATACTGTGTTCTACTTGTGTATTTTGCATATGCTTAAAGGTTTACTGCTTTAATCCTATACATACCCACTTGGGAATAAATTGCAAGTTTATAAATAAATAAACTTACATCTGTTGCCTACAGGTGCAATCCAATTTCCTACATTTTGATTAAATTGGAGATGTTTGCTTTTGAGTGTACATCTGTGCATTTGGGCTGTAAATGTTGCTTCAATCCCTTTTCCTTGATTGACTAAAAATAGCATCACAAACTCTTACAGTGATTAAAGAACTGCACTTTAGAAAACAGGAATCAAAGTCAGATCACATGCTTTCCAGACTGCATTCTTGGATTCACATCTACAACCTCAGTAGGTTTTTATTTTATGTTTCAACATGTTGCATCATGCACTACATTAGGGTTATGCTTTAACTTAATAAGTGCATATCACAGCACAAGAGAACCTATTGATCTATTCCCGTGGCCAAAGTATGTTTCATGAGGTTGGACTCCCTCTTGTGGATCTGAAATACAGGGCAGAAATTAAATATCCCAGGAAGGTACCAAATGTTGGAGAAGAAAAGTGGATTTTCATCCTTTTATATCATGGGCAAGCAAAGTACGACTAGATGTTGGTAGTACACAACTCCCATCATTGCTCACCATTAGCCTGCTCTTTACAGTTGATTGTAGTTCAGCAATACTGCCCAGTCCTATTTTAAAGAAGTAGAATTAACCAGTGGAACAGCTTGCCTTCAGTAATCGTGGACGCTCCATCACTGGAGTTTTTAAGAAGAGACTAGACAGTCACTTGTCTGAAATGGTATAGGTTCTCCTGCTTGACTAGAAGACCTCCAAGGTCCCTTCCAGCTCTATTCTGTTCTATTCTATTCCATTCCATATTCTACTCCATTCCATTCCATTCCATTCCATTCCATTCCATTCCATTCCATTCCATTCCATTCCATTCCATTCTATTCTATTCTATTCTATTCTATTCTATTCTATTCTATTCTATTCTATTCTATTCTATTCCATTCCATTCCATTCCATTCCATTCCATTCCATTCCATTCCATTCCATTCTATTCTATTCTATTCTATTCTATTCTATTCTATTCTATTCTATTCTATTCTATTCTATTCCATATTCTATTCTATTCTATTCTATTCTATTCTATTCTATTCTATTCTATTCTATTCCATTCCATTCCATTCCATTCCATTCCATTCCATTCCATTCTATTCTATTCTATTCTATTCTATTCTATTCTATTCTATTCTATTCTATTCCATTCCATTCCATTCCATTCCATTCCATTCCATTCCATTCCATTCCATTCCATTCTATTCTATTCTATTCTATTCTATTCTATTCTATTCTATTCTATTCTATTCTATTCTATTCTATTCCATATTCTATTCTATTCTATTCTATTCTATTCTATTCTATTCTATTCTATTCTATTCCATTCCATTCCATTCCATTCCATTCCATTCCATTCCATTCCATTCTATTCTATTCTATTCTATTCTATTCTATTCTATTCTATTCTATTCTATTCTATTCCATTCCATTCCATTCCATTCCATTCCATTCCATTCCATTCCATTCTATTCTATTCTATTCTATTCTATTCTATTCTATTCTATTCTATTCTATTCTATTCTATTCTATTCTATTCTATTCTATTCTATTCTATTCTATTTCCTATTGCTTATTCTATTCTATTCTATTCTATTCTATTCTATTCTATTCTATTCTATTCTATTCTATTCTATTCTATTCTATTCTATTCTATTCTATTTCCTATTGCTTATTCTATTCTATTCTATTCTATTCTATTCTATTCTATTCTATTCTATTCTATTCTATTCTATTCTATTCTATTCTATTCTATTCTATTCTATTCTACTCTACTCTAAATATTCTCTTAAATGGGTTTAATAAGTATGATGCATAATGATTGTTGATAATAAAATGTCTACTCTTGTGCCACTTTGGTTCAAGGAGAAACAATAGCAGAAGATCGTTGACATTTGAGTAGGTAGGACCGAGACAAAAGACAATGTTTTTCATTTATTTTACATCTAAATGCAATTAAGTGACTCAGTTAATATGATTTTAGTAATATTAAAATCTGATTTAATAATTTCTCTTTCTTTTCATTTTAATAACTCAGCTCAATACCAGCACCTAACTGACCTCAGAAAGTAAGTGGGATTGGCCCTAGTTAGAACTTGGACTGTAAATCAGAAAGATAAAATAAAAAGTGACACAGATATAATTTAGTCTAAATTGAGGAGTTGGAAAAATAGCTTGCAGAAGAAAAAACTAGCCAACCCTTTTGAACATGCAGTCACCAGGAGTAAAGCTTAGCTAGAGGGAGATATTGTCCTTTAAAAGAAATGATAACAATTTGGGAGAGTAGCGATGCATGAAGGAGTCAGGTTGAGTACCTGAGAGTTACCAAATAACTGATACAGCTATCTTTCCAAGTCACTGGTAAGACTACACTTGGAGTACTGCATCCATTTCTGGTCACCATGTACAAAAAAGATGCTGAGGTCCTAAAAAGATGGAAGAGAAGGAACAACAAAGATGATAAAGGGTATGGAGGCTAAACCATACAATTAACAGTTGTGGGAACTAATCAAGAGGAGGACTAGGGCTGACATGATAGCAGTCTTCCAGTACTTGAGGGGTTGTCACAGAGAGGAGGGGGTTGACCTATTCTCCAAAGCACCTGAGGGCAGGACAAGAAGTAATGGGTGGAAAATTAACAAAGATCCATCCTGGAATTAAGGAGAAATTTCCTGATATTGAGAACAGTTAATCAGTGGAATGGCTTGTCTCCAGAAGGTGTGGGTGCTCCATTCCTGGAGGTTTTCAAGAAGAGATTGGGCAACCATTTCATCTGGAATGATGTAGCATCTCTTGCTCTAGAAGAGGGTTGGACTAAAAAGATCTCCAATGTCCCTTCCAGCCCAGTTATTCTATGTTCTATATTCTACCCTTGATTATAACCAATAGAGGTCTCTTGGGAAGGACAAAGAGCAAAGGATGGAGCTACAATTTTGATTTTGTTTTCCAGAAGAACGGCTGTAATCAT
Source organism: Vipera ursinii (assembly GCF_947247035.1). NCBI lineage: Eukaryota > Metazoa > Chordata > Lepidosauria > Squamata > Viperidae > Vipera > Vipera ursinii. The sequence goes on along the minus strand of NC_139519.1, from coordinate 18,850,152 downwards.
AATGTTCCATGGGATTCGGAAATAGAGAGGCTAAATGGCCCTCGGAGCTATCAGCATGGGAAGTTATTAAAAATGCAGAAGGAGATTCCATTCAGGTAATCAGAACCACAAGAGATACCTATATATGTGAGTAATGTTTATTCACTTCCTTACTCTGCATGTGTGTGTGTGTGTATGTGTCTGTTTGTATTTGTGTACATACATAGAAACACAAAGTCCTCATGGAGCAAATGTTTAATATAATTGTACTTTCCTGTTCCTCTCTTTTCAAAAGAATATCTCTTGATCTCGTGGCAGTTGACATCTCGGTTAGCAGCTGTTTCTCACTAAACAGTTTCGAGGAACAGGATCAAGTTCCAGGAATTGTGATGAGTGGTGAAATCTGACATGCACATTCACTCCAGATTGCCAGATGCATCTTCCAGAAGTCAGGGAGTACTCCAAAGGATTCAATGGAAGATGTTGAAATAGGGCACAGACCCATTGTTTGTAGTAGGAGATGGAATCATAACAACCTTACATTGTTGAGGAGCCCTTAAACCAAAGAGGAACAAGGAACATAATTGGATGGTAGTTCCATATTTTTGTTTCTGCAACCTGAACTTAACAACCTTACATTGTTGAGGAGCCCTTAAACCAAAGAGGAACAAGGAACATAATTGGATGGTAGTTCCATATTTTTGTTTCTGCAACCTGAACTTAAGAGGGACAGATTCCACAAAACAGGAAGGCTGCAGTTGGTGGTGGTTATCATAGGGCAATGACACAGGACACGGAGGAGCACAAAACATCGTGGGCTGTCCCCTGACACCACTGGATGACATCGCCAGGGCTCGCTGCCTTGGAAGAATGAGGAAAATTCTCAGGGATGACTCACACCCTGGCCGGTACCTCTTTACTCTCCTACCATCGGGTAGGAGATACAGAAGTATAGCCAGCCATACCAACAGGCAGAAGAACAGCTTCTATCCATGGGCTTCAGACTCCTGAATGGGAAATAACTCTATGTATGATTGACTTGCAAGGCCAGTGTGTTGTGCAATTAGCTCACATGGTGTAACAAGATGGTGGGTTTGTTGTCACTGTGAGTTGTGGGGAGGGGGCACGAAGGGAGGCTCTGACAATCTCACTGTACACATGTTGTACTTTGATAATAAAGGTTCATTCATTCATTCATTCATGTAAGGACCACTTTGGTTTCACTTTAAAGAACACGCCAAATGTCCATTCCATTTTATGCTACATCTTTGCCGAGTGATAACATTTCACATTTTCCCTTAATAATGACTCGAGTGTATCTCTTTGGCCATAGGAACAAGGAAGCAATTTCAACTATGTTAAGGTTGTCTCAGCATTTGATTTGTTTATACAGTATTATCTGGGTGGGCTTTTGTTTTGATTTTGGTTACTCAAACTAAGATTTGGTATTCTGGTTTTCACTGCTGGCCTAATGAACAAAATGCAAATATTCAGTAGGAAATGGCCATCTGATAAGGCCATTTATCACGCTTCAGAAATGAAGCATTTGTACTCAGGCCTGGAAAAAAGACCAACTGGTTGAATGAACACCAGAGACGTGCTATGTTCACATCCGTGCAGAGGCCAAAATACTTCTGCCAAATCATTTGTGAAGCATGCAGAGTCATTAGATTTGAGCTGCTTTCGATTATGGATCTGAATAGTCCAATTTGAGTTTGAGGGTTGGCTTTTTTGCTGCTGCTGTTGTGTCATAGCTGGAAGTTTGAGTCATATATATGAGATGTCTCATATATCCTATGAAAGAGTCATAGCTCAGGTTATATTAGACATCAGGTTGAGAGAAGTCTTTCGTCATTCATTCTCTTTCTAGCTAGAGAGGTCATGGGTTGAACTCTGGGCCAGCTTATAAAGAAGATCCTCTGATTATGAGTTATGATCCCTCTAAAAATTAAGATTTATTCGCAGCAGGTGACAGCATATAGCCTAGGCATGCCTTATCTGCTGCAAAAACTGAAACAACCACAAGCCAGCAGCAAAGAGTTGGGAATATCCATATCTCTTTGCGTCCATCAAGAGGTCATGACGATTATTGCTGTCCACATATGATAATAGGAATTTCACTGATTTTGAGTGATCTGTAAAAAAATAAATAAATGGAGAATTGGACGCAGTTTGCACTGCAAGTTCCAAGGGCATAGGGTAGCCTGGGATGTTGTGACATTATTTCACAAGAAGGCAATGGTGGACTTCTTTCATATTATTCCCAATGAGACAATAACCATTTATCCAGGTCATTCAACTAGGAGGCTCAATACTTTTTTATTTCTTTCTCCTTCTCACTTCGATTTGTCTTCTGCCCATTGCTAGGAAGGATGTTGTTTTTGGAAGAGTTGAAAGTGCAGTCAATTTTCACTGAGACTTCATAATCAAAGACCTTCTTTCTACCTCACAGAAGGTAGGAACAAAGCAGTTCACTACTTGGAGAAGTGGGTGGCTTTCTGAGTACATTAAACCAGACATAATCTTACTCCGACACCCAACTTTGCTTAAGGCATCCATTATATCCCTTTCAACCCTCTGGGTCCTGATTAGGCCTACTTTTGGAATGAATCTCTCAGCACATCACAAAAGGCCCGGAACAACCTTTGCATTCTGAATTCTTCAACCTTGAGGCCATATTTTTTTTTAAAAAAAAAGAATAAAAAAATATCTGCACATAAAAAAAAATGAAACTTTTGATTCAGTCAAACTAGGTTTCGGAGAAGATGAATACTCTTTGGGTGAGAATTGTTTTTCACTTAGCTCTATCTAGAGAGGTCTTATCTGTTGACAAATCTTTACAACAGGCCAGATTGCATCTGAGCTATTTGTCATATCGGTGTAAACTCCCATGTTCTCTTGAACAGCAGCTTCATTTCCGCCTCTGTGGGCTCCACCCTGGATCTGCCCAGAAGCGTGCCATGAATGGACCACTTAGAAGTAAGAGCTAACGTACTATTTTCTGTCTATCGTTATGGTGCTCTTAATGCAGTCTCTTCATGACATTAGAATTTCCCGTTGCTGTTTCATCCTGTGATTTCTACTGCAGTTTTTTTAATGTATGTTTTTAATATATGTCCTCTTTTCAAGCTGGACATTCCTTCATTCTGTACTTACATGTTTTACTTTGCTGCTTAAACATGGGAGGGGTTTGCATGTCTTGATTCAATTTTACTTCAGTTCAAGTTCTCACTCCATCAAGGATTTTCTATAAGGTTGTAAAAAGTGATGGCTTCAAAGGCAGAGATTGCCAGTTGTGTTATTATGTAAGTTGGGCTCAGAGCTTTTGGGCAGAAGGGCAGGGTCTACGCTAAAGCATTATTAATTTGGTCAATCACCCATAGCATGGGAATATTGGATAACATTTGTTGAAAAGCGACCCTGTACAACATTCTTTTAAGGAAATGTTTTAATAATTCTCCACTCTCTCCCCCCCCCAAGACTCTGTGAAACCTGGCAAATTGGTTCTTGAAGAGGTCAATTATGAAAAATGATAACCATAATTGCAGCTTGGATTCCAAAATAAGAAACAAATGTGGAATTTGTGTGATAAAGTTCAGAACAGAGGGAAAAATCTACAAATCTTTCCACAGCCTCCTCTGTTGATCACAGCAGTTAATCTTATTTTGGGTTTCCCTTATCAGCCTTGAAATAAAGATAAATTAGGTGCATCAAGATACTTACCTGATTAGTTAGTTAATCCTCTGATTGCTCCTTTTTCCAAGATCAGCTTGGCAGGGATCTCTAATATTTATGAATAATGGGCTATGAAGCTATACCTGAAGGAGAATTATATTTGAAGAATGGGGACATTGATGGTATGTGAAGGAAATATTTAAGTGCATGTCTGTATAGTCCCCCAAACTCTTTAACACTTTAAAGCTCCTTATTCCCCTCTAATTTCAATGTTCATATGGTGAGTGCTACTGCTTAGGAGTGGAAGGAACACTTAAATAAAAATGTTTGGACAATGGGAAATCCTAGAACAAAGTTATGAGGCTGGAACATGTAATGGCCATGAAATGAGCATTATAAAGAGGGAAATATAACAAGGAAGAGATGAACATGTGAAACTAATGAAGTGGGTATTGGCCAATTAAATGATAAATACATGTTTGTTCTGTCTAGAATTTCCGAACTTTTAAGTAAATGTGAAATAAGACCTCTAACATACAAGAATGACTGAAGTTCTTTCAAACCATAGTTCATTGATTATGGGCTGAATCTACTAAATCTAAATTTGAAAGCTCCACCGATATTTTCTGAGCCTGAGAGAGAGAAAAAAAATCTCCTCCATAGATTAACTCTCCTTGTTCCTCAGTATTTCATCCACTTTCAAACTGTTTCTCCAGGTAAAAGAATGAATATATATTTTAATAAACCTTACCCAGATGTTTTTTTTCCAACTTCCCTTTTCCTCTTCCCAACTCCAAATCTGTTTTCTGTTAGGAATTTATCAGCATTTCTTCTGAATATGTAAATTAGTTGTTAAGTCCTCCACCAGAGATGAATGAACTACTCAGTGCAACTCACATGGTAGGAAGTCCTTCAACCTCATGAGGCCATATCTCTGAGTCCTTCTAACTCACCCTGGTTGGAAAAGGTGAGCCCTTGTACATCTGCTTTGAATTGACATGCTCTCCTAAGCAATGTGGGGAAATGAGATCATTAAAAACATTTTTATGCTACTCTTTGTTCAAAAGTTCTGGGTGACATACAACATGGTCTGTCCTCTATTTAAAACGGGGGAAAAACTCTAGATTTTATTTTATTTTTATTTTTGTTTATTTGAGTTCAATAAAGTCAATTAAGTTATTTAATTAACACATCACATTTTATTCCAGCTGATGTGCCTCGTTCTTTTAGATGTGACAAAGGGATACCCTTAGATCAGGAGTGTCAAACTGCCGGCTCGCGGGCCAGACATGTCACATGGAAGCCGTGTCCACCCCATTGCCGGCAATGGCAAAACTGTCCCGATATGTTGCGCAATGTCACGTGATGTCGCGAGTTTGACATGTCTGTCTTAGGTGGCATCAAAGCCCCTTTCGCAGATGTTTTTAATAAGGATGGATAGAGCCATGATAATTTCTTCCTGCTCATAGAGAAAAACAGAATAATGGAGTTATAAGGGACCTTGGAGGTCTTCAAGTCCAAGCAGAAGACCCTATACCATTCTGGACAAATGGCTGTCTAGTCTCTTCTTGAAAACCTCCAGTGCTGGAGTACCCACAACTTCTGGAGGCAAGTTGTTCCACTGGTTAATTGTTCTATCTGTCAGAAAATTTCATTCTAAGGTTGGTTCTCTCCTTGATTAGTTTCTATCCATTGTTTCTTGTCCTGCCTTTGGAGAATAGGTTGACCCCCTCTTCTTTGTGGCAACACCTTAGATATTGGAACACTGCTATCATGTCACCCCTAGTCCTTCTTTTCACTAGATAAGACATACCCAATACCTACAACTGTTCTTCATACATTTTACCTCCAATCATCTTTGTTGCTCGTTCTTATCATTTCTTTGTTTTATCTTTCTTATCATTTATTGTTTTAATTTCTCAATTTTAGGGTGTTAGCTGCCTCTGCGACGGAAGTGGGCTCTAACTGTAAGATAACAAATAAGCAGTCAAGCACCTAAATGAAAAAGCCTAAATCCAGTGCTGATGACTACTAAAGGAAGATTCTCATGACTCAAAACCCAATGACCCAGAAAACAGAAACTTCAAAGGATCCCACTTCATTTCCCATCCTGCTTGCCATACTCTTTGGGTGCGAGTGGACTCCTGACATGCAAGGGACGCTAAAAGTGCTGATAGATTGGTAAGGCGCCAAGCAAGGGGGAACAGCTGCCACCCAATTCACCAAGACAAAATGTTGTGTTGGTGAAGCTACTTATAATCATGAAAGAAAAAGAAAAAAAGCCATAGGTGTTTCTCTTTGGGGGTCTTTGGCCTTTCAAACACAGTCCCTTTAACATGCCCCACCTGATGCCAAATATTCTGAGTAATATGGAGCAAACGTTATCAGTGCCTTCTTCCATTCCCCTCTCCCACTGTTCCACTGGTGTTTAGAGACTTCCTAGCAGCTGTTTCCGATTACCCATTTGAGCTGACAAGGTGCAGGATTAGCGAACAGCCTCCTTTGGCAGGTAATTTTGACAAGGTCCAGAGGGTAACTCTGATGGGTTTCCGGTCCTGTTATCAGGCCCCTTGTATTCCCTTCAGTCCAGACAGATCCTTCTCTGTCTCTAGATCAAGTCCATTTCTCAGACGCAGGAGAGAGGAGGTGGGTGAAAAGAGAGATAGCTTTGTCTGGGACATTTCTTCAGGTGAAGGTGGGTGGTGGATAAATTGCAGAAGGGCTCTTTCTCCCATCCACCCCCCTCCTTCTCCTCATCCCATTTGTGTAGGAGGTTAACAGATCCAGGAAGCATTTTTTTAAAAAAAAACAAAAAAAAATGTTGGCAAAAGGAAGTCCATCGCTCTTGCAGGCTGGCCAATGTTTTACCGACAAAATTAGGAATTCATTTGGGACTTTCCTCTCTTCCAAGACAATAACCATTGCCCGCTCTCACCCCACACCTTCTGTTCCTGCACATGATTGCAGGATCTGCCTTGCTGGCTTCATTTATTCTTGCAAGTTGTAAGCAACCATGGGTTACATTTGTTTGGGTTTGAAAAGAGATTTGTTTGAAAGCAACGAAACCACAGTTTCCCACAAAAGATTATCAATACTCATTTCAGCTCAGCAATTGCAGCAGGATGTGAAAAGATAGACTTCTCAGCCCAATGTCATCATAAGGGTGTGTGTGTGTGTATGTGTGGGTGTGTATACATATCTATGCATACACAAACAACACAGAGACATGCACATGCCATTTTTGGAGAAACTGGATTGTCTCTGACAGAGAACTGTCTGAACCACTCCGTTTGTCTGTCTATTTACCCACCCACCCAAATCTCTCTCTTTTTCTCTCTTCCTGGAGAGATGATCAAATGCAAAGCTACATTCTGAAGCAGAGGATGAAATAAATTGACACTGCTGGCTAACCATAGAGATTTGCTGCAGCATCCCTGCACTTGAGGGTTTTTCTGCAGGAATCATTACGAGAAGACAAATAGTACAAAATGACAGCTAAGAAACAATATTGCTTAATGAATGCCGGTGGGTGATTCCCAGGGGAAGGGCGTTCTCTGTGGGTGCGCCTGCCCTATGGAACCAACTACCCGTGGAACTTAGGACTGCCCCCGACCTTCGCTCATTTCGCCGGGACTTGAAAACTTGGCTCTTTGATCTGTTTGGTCCAGACTGAGAGGTTGTGAATTTAACTGGGTTTTAGATTTACTCTTGGGGCTTGAATTTAATTTAATTGTTTGAATTGATTTTAATTTTTTGTATTTCATGGTTTTAACTGCCCTGTAAACCGCCCTGAGTCCTACGGGAATAGGGCGGTATACAAATTCAATAAAATAAATAAATAAATAAATATTTAAAAAGGGTCCCTGGGAAAGATGTGAGGGGTCAAGAAGATTTGGCAATGGGGTGGGAAGATCTACATGTGGGCATTTCATCATATGCTACCTCAACGCTGATGCTACTCTGCGAGTTATGCCCAGCATGACTTATACTATACTATTTACACAACTCAAGGCAAGTGCATTTACAGAGATGAGGCTTACCCCTTTTTCAGTGAGCAATCACGCTTCCTGCAGAAAGAGCGATGAAGCTTGAACAACAACAGCTCGGATAACTCACTGGACATTTTTCAACAGGCAAAAATAAAGGAAATGTTGGAAGAATGAGCAGAAAGCAGAAATAGCAGAATTAGCAGAAAGTAGAAATGCGGTTGGGATTGTAACTCATGTTAGTAAGGCAAACATTTAAATATCAGCCTCTCCTGTAAAATGTACATCAGTTGTGTATTTTCCCCCCAGATGCATTGTTCCGGAAGGGTTAACTATATATATATTTAAGGCAATGGGATCTTTATGGTGATTCCAAAAGAAAAACAGAGATTACCATCTCATCCAGCTTGGAGGATTGAATTCCAGGTGAACCATCAGAAATGGAGCTTTTTACACTGAACTCTCTTTGTGTGGCTTGCCGTGACCTGCTGCTGATCTGAAGAATTTTCATATGCATGCAACATGGGAATTTTGTTGAGTATCAGATTTAATGAAGGGACAGCTCTAAAAGATTTCACTCCCACCCTCTCCTCAAGGTGAGATATTACCCAATTCCTGAGAAACAATTGAAAGGAAAGAGATGGAAGTTCCAAAAGTAAATTTTGCATGCAGAAGTATTCTTATCTCTGCAAAATTGTTCCTCTGCAAACAGCCAATTGGATCTAGTGGTGAAAGCAGTAAGTTAGAAAACCAGGAGACTGAGAATTCTAGTCCTGCCTTAGGCATGAAAGCTGACTGGGTGACTTTGGGCCAATCACCAACAGGCTGAGTTCTTACCCCAGACTCAAAGGAATGTAGCCTATATGGAATCCAACATGACTCAACTCGATCTAATTTCCAAGGCAAATCTTGGTTTTCATGATTACCACAATAACTTCAGCTGGACTGAGTCATTGAATGATGGTAACTAATACATCATGGAAATTTTAGAAGCTCTACTTCAGTATTCAGGTTTTTTTGAGATCACTTGGCCAATGGAATTGCTTCTTTAACCTGCAAGGTACCAACCCCCTATCATTTCACTGAAAAGAATTTGGGACTTTTTTGGCATACATCTCAGTTCTTATATCTCAGATCTTAGATTTCATATCTGTACTTATGAAGAAACTTGAAGGATATCAAGCAATTCATTAATTTAAGGTGCTGGTATTTACCTTTAAAGCCCTACATGGCTTAGGCCCGGGATATTTGCAGGACTGTCTGCTGCCGGGGACGACTTCCCATCGCCCAGTGCACTCACACAGAGAGGGCCTCCTCAGGGTGCCGTCGGCCAGACAATGTCGGCTGGCAACCCCCAGGGGGAGGGCCTTCTCTGTGGGAGCACCAGCCCTGTGGAACCAACTCCCCCCTGAGCTTCGGATGGCCCCGGACCTCCGGTCCTTTCGCCGCGACCTCAAAACTTTCCTTTTCCATCAGGCTGACCTGGATTGACGATGGGTTTTTAAAATGTTTTAATTTTTAACTGTGTAGTTAATTTATTTTGGGGCTCTTTATATAATTCCTTTTTAATTTTTGTATTGTTGTTTTTATTGTTGTTAGCCGCCCTGAGTCCTTCAGGAGATAGGGCGGCATATAAGTCCCAAAAATAAATAAATAAATAAGTAAATAATTAAAGACACCAGATTTGAGCAGTGGGTGGATGCTATATTTGAGGATTCCTGAGGACACAAGGAGATGATGGCAATATATAAATATTTTGCCAGAAACCTTAAATGCCATGTCTAGGGTAGGAATTATGCCAGACAGTGGTTGAAAATAGGAACTCCTCCAAATTACATTTATTCAGAAAGGATCACAGCTACTTATGGAATCAAGAGGTAGAGAAATCTACAAAAAGAAAGATACTTTGACTTGAATCTCAGCTTTACCGGCTTAACATTAATTAAACTGTGTATGTGATGCACTGGACTGTGTAGGTGAGCAACAGTTTTGGGGGGATGGTAAAAAACTCAAGATGATAGTTGTGGCAGCACAAGCAAAGCCACATCCCTCTGTACATGCCTGCACTGTCAACATAACAACAGGTAGGGCTTTGGTTGACCCTTTTCTTGAGATTGTATGTATGTATGTATGCATATATGTGAACAAAAATCAGGTGGACAGGAGAACTTAATGGGCTAAAGAGTGGTGTCTGGGGATACTTTGAGGATCCCTAATCCATGGACATCTGGCTTCCAAACTATTCTCCTTCAACTTTGGTTCCATGGTCTTCCCACTGTGGTTGCCCTCCAAGCGAAGCACCATATGTTCATGAAGATGAAGTCAGACAAGTCACAACCCAATGTTTATGATAGTATTAGCATTGTGGTGACCCATAAAAATGCAGTGTTTATGTAGTATCTTTTACACAGCTTCCCTGGCCCTGTGATTGATAGCAGTTCTAGTCTGGCCACTAGGCATTTGGAAATCATTAGCAGTCTCACAGATGGAGCCTGCTTGGATAATCTTTACTTTCCCTTTTTCTTCTCTGGGGTTTATTATTTTATTATGAGAAAGCCTGGCCCATTGGGGAAAGTTGTTTCTAAGCATTTGATGGAAGGGAACTATCCAAGGACTTACCTCTCATGCCTGTCATTTGATCCAATACTAGTAGTGGGTAAGGATTTCTGGCAATTTTCCAGGTTTCACAAATGAGCCATTTCAAGATAATCATGTTAATCCAACCCATTTGAGCGTCACAGTGGGGTTGCCAACATCGGGACTTATGTTTTGGAACCAATAAATAGCTTAAGCCATTTCTCCCACATAAAAATAAGGTGAAGGGTATTGAAATCCAGGCTGGTGGCTTTGGTCACACAACGTCTCTGGAAACCTACATTCTTTCCGAGCCACAGGCTGCAGCCAAGACTAACAGCTAGTGGGAAAATTATAAATAAACATGCTGCAGCGCAAGATTCTCAACCTGGTTAGAACAACTGAGAAAATCCACATGGCCTCTGAGTCAGAGGGAATTGATCTAAAGAGCTATCCCTGAGACTGAGAAATCTTTCAGGGAGGAAGAGGGGGACCAGGACAGAATGGGAGAGAGGCATTAGCCTGAGAAAATCCCAGATAATTTATCAGCGGTCGTGTCCCCCAAGTGATTTTGAACACAATGTGCTGAAGCTAAAGGCTGCAAAACAGAAGCCTGGATATCAAAACAGGAGCCTGGATCAGACTTTCCTTCTAAATAGGCTTCAGTTACAAAGGAGTGATTATTTTACTGGTTATAATAATAATGCGCACACACACACACACACACACACACACAGAGAGAGAGAGAGAGAGAGAGAGAGAGAGAAGATTTTTCAGGGTGTGCTTGGAAATCACAGGATCAAAAGTAAAACCTCATTTCTCAAAGACTGTTCTCACAATAGATCTCGATCCCTGTGCAGAATTCCTGTCATTTCACTGTATAACATGAAACATGCACTACTACATATTCAGGTTTAGCTGCTAACATGTACTATTACATAGGCAGGTTAAGCTGAGTTTGCCTATATACTGTACGTTAGTTTTCTGGGTTGTAGCTATAGTTCTGTGTAAAGGTAAAGGTAAAGGTTCCCCCGCACATGTGTGCTAGTCGTTTCTGACTCTAGGGGCCGGTGCTCATCTCCGTTTCAAAGCCGAAGAGCCAGCGCTTGTCCGAGGACGTCTCCGTGGTCATGTGGCCGGCATGACTAGACGCCAAAGGCGCACGGAACGCTGTTACCTTCCCACCGTACTGGTCCCTATTTTTCTACTTGCATTTTTACGTGCTTTCGAACTGCTAGGTTGGCAGAAGCTGGGACGAGTAACAGGCGCTCACTCTGTTACGCGGCACTCAGGATTCGACCCGCCAAACTGCCGACCTTCTGATCGACAAGCTCAGCGTCCTAACCCACTGAGCCACTGCGTCCCTCAATAGTTCTGTGTACCAACCACTATATATTGAATTGATTTGGAAAATATTTTATGCCTCCCATTAGAATAGTATTTTTCTGTGATTCAGCCCAACCTTTTTTCAGGTTACTACACAAACCTGTATGGTTAATGTTGTGAATACTTGATTCATTGCAATTAATATGGAAGGAATAACAGAGTTGGAGGGGACCTTGGAGATCTTCAACCCCATGCTCAAGCAGGAGACCTTGTGCTATTCCAGACAAGGGGCTGTCCAGACTCTTCTTAAAAGCCTCCAGCGATGGAGCACCTACAACTTCTGAAGGCAAGCAGTTCCACAGGTTAATTATTCTAACTGTTAGGAAATTTGTCCTTAGTTCTAGGTTGTTTCTCTCCTTGATTAATTTCCATCCATTGTTTCTTGTTTTGCTTTCTTGTTTTGCTTTGGAGAATAGGTTGACCCTTTCTTCCTTGTGGAAGAGGGTTCAGAGCACTTCCTCCCAATCATTTGTTAACCATGGACAGTTCTTTCTGTCTCAGTCACCTCTCTCCTTTTTCTCACATAGAGAAATGCATGCATATCACCTGTCCAGTCTACCCAACCGGAGACCCAGCTGAGTCTAGCGATTATGGCACCAGTCTAGAAACTGGGACGCTGTGAAATAAGCTCCCTTGCTTCCAAGAATGGTATTCTCTTAATATTTGAAACTGGGAATGTACTAAAAAAAGTTGATGAATGTCTAATTAGAAGGCAGTTCCATTAATGACTTAGTAGCACTCCTTGACATCAGGAAGCACAAGGGGGGGGGGGGAAGGAGCTTCGTTTGATAAAGCAACTTGAGTTGTGCTTGGTTTGCCATCTCTTAGTCTTGTATTTCACTATAATAAGAATTGCAAAGAAGGTAAAAAGCTGAGGTCCTGATATGCCAATGTTACAAAGAAAATGAGGAAATGCTATCGTGCCAAACACAGGACATATCATATGATATATATATGTGTATGTGTGTGTGTGTGTGTGTATATATATATGTTCTGTACCAGCCTGCTACCGGCCCTGCAGAAAAGGCAGGGACAACCCCTTTTACAAGAAGGCAAGAGGCTGGAATTAAGTCTGCCAAATTTATTGATACAAAAACAAACAAGACACGAACCAAGAAACAGGAGCTTTTCAAGCGGTTGCCTTCAGCAAACCAGCCCTCCCACGCATTCCCCTTTTATACAGTTTAGGGCGTGGCTTCTCTCTGCCTCCTTCTGAGGTGCCCCATTGCCTTCCTCTGTTTACTCCTGATTGACTGCCTCCTGCATCGGGTGTCCTTGAACAGGGCCAGCTGTGGGTCATCTTCATCCACGCTGCCAGGCTCACACAGCTGGGTCTCTGTCATGACCAAGTGGGAGGGGCCTGGCTGAGGGCTCTCATCAGCAAGCTCTTCAACACTCCCCTCCTCCTCCTCTGAGTTGATCGACCCAACTGCCGAACCCACAGGCTGACCCTGAATCACAACAATATATATATATGTTAAATGCTTGTTAACTATTTAACTAACTAAATAGTTAACAAGCATTTAACACATATCTCCCTTGCTTCTCAGCTAACAAAGTGAGATAGAGCTTGTGGCCTAGAGGTTAAAACAACTGCCTAATGTGCAACCAGCCCAAATAGAATGTCTATGGAGATTTTCGGTCATCCAGTCCTGGTTGTCCCAAATGTGCTTTTTTTTTTAAAAGGCAACTGGACTTTCTTTGTTTTTCCCTGAAGACATTTCACTTCTCATCCAAGAAGCTTCTTTAGTTCTGACTGAATGGTGGAGAATGGAAGAATTTTGAAATAGAACTGTTTGACAATCAGCTCCTTGAATGTAATTTAGTCCATCACTACTACAGCATGATGTCTGGAAACTCATGGATAATCAGAGGAGCACCATATCACCTGAGCAATTGGACTAGAGTTGGATAGTCTCAAGAAAAGGTTACAACAGACATCTAAACCATGAAGTGCATAGAAACAAAACACACAAAGAGACAGTTATTGCAATATTGCATTGCCATCAGCAAGAAAGGCCAACTGTCGAATCACTAATGAATGAGACTAACGAAAGAACACAACTCTCATTCCCAAAAGAAATGCAACATCTGCCGAACGCCCTCTTAAAGAATGGGAGCACTGAAAAAGGTATAATAAGAACAAGCCAATATCAGGTCACAAGAGAAGGATGAAGAGCACTACATAGATTGTCATTGCTTTTTGAGTTTGAATGGTGGGATGGGAAAACAATGAGGTAACAATGGTAAAGATTGGGAAAGTGGACATGATATAATGATTATCTAATGCAGTTAAATTGTCAAAACTAGGAACCGGAGGAGAATATACAATGAATTGTCAGTGTGGGAAGACAGGTACAGAGGACAGAATGGCTGTTCCTTAGAATGCAAGATGAAAGATGAAAGGAACGTTCAGCTTAAAAGCACAGGACAGCCTGTCTTGCTGAATAGCAATCACAATGGCCAAATCATCAAAGTAGTTCTGGAAAACATTAGTGTTCTGGCACAATGCAAATAGCTTCGCCTCCCAAATTATTACAGAAGTCATCAGAGTTGATACACTTCCAAATAGAAAAGGCATCAAGTGTCATCTACTTGGTGGTTAGCAATTGACTGTGGGCATTCTGCACCACTAAGTGCAAGCAGCATGGGAAGCCATGACACCGGTTGCCAAGTTCAGTTTCAGATTTAAAACTGAAGAAGCCAGAAGCAAGGCTAGCAAGATGTCAGCAGATACTCACTGTTGCACCCAGAAGCCATTTCAACAATACGTAGTAGCTGTGGAAACCTATTTCCTACGCTATGAAATTGGAAAGTCTGGCGACAAAAAGCCACGTCATCTGGAAATGCCTGAAGTTAGATGCGTTTGGTTTCTGTTGAACTCTACGGAACTGAAGTCAGGACTAATGTCTCCCAGTGATCCCGATGGGTCCTAAACTGATCTAGTTTAGTTTGGATCTAGCCCACGGTTTATTTTTTTTTTCCACCAGTACCCAGGCCATTTCAGGATATAATTTCTAAAGCAGCCTCCAACCTGTTTATGATATAAGAGACGCACACAGTTGTTGACTCAACAAGAACAGCTGGAAAAATCCAAGAACAAATTTGACAGGCCTGCACAAACCATGATCCATCTGGAACTGGACAACAACAGAAGTTTGGCAAGCAGCTCAATCACCTCTGTGCGTCTTAGGGGCTGGCTGCCAGACTGTGCAGGGGGACCAGTATTTGGAGAATTAAAGAGATAGTTGGATATTGGTTTTGTTTAGTTTCCCATCATATTATGAAACCACAATCTCACCCGTCCATTTTATTTTACACCAGGGACTGGCTGCTATGGGTTTACTGTTGGCAGACCCTCCTCCTTTGAATTGCCAAGTCTATTATACACATATATAGTTAAAATTCAATAAATTGCTCCCTGCTATGGATTTGTGGAGCTTCCTTCCCTCCTATTCTTAAACAGGAGCCAAAAATTTATTCCAGCTGGGTATAAAAACTTAGATCTAGAATTCTCACTTATCTATTACTGATGGAATGCATCAGCTAATGAATTTTACCCAAGTGATGCTGATAATTTCCAGGTCTTTTCTGTAACCACCATGTGCAGAGTACCAACTAAAGAAACAAAACTCGGGTGTTTGTGTGCATTTCTATTGCATATACGTTTCGTGCCGCAGGATGACAGTTGCCATTCTCAGCCTCGCAGAGGTGCAAAATAACCATTTTGTTTTGAAAACATAAGTGTGGAAGAAAAGCAGAAATGAACAGGGAGCATCTGAGGCAGAAGGAGATTACTTCTTAGTTCTTCAAGCTTTTAAGAAGTGATGTCTTCATTCAGTACCCAAAGGCCATAGCAAACTCTTTTGTGACTTTGCAATCCGCGGCACATGAAATAATGCTTAGCCTGCATTTTTGATATGCCTAAAATCTGGGTTGGCTCCCTTTAGGAACATGGCTGTACATGGAAAAGTTCCATAAACTAGCATATCTCCAGCATCTCCAGATAGGAATGTGAAGGATACCTGTTTTTTAAAAAATGTAGAGAATCCTGAACAATCCAACGTAAAGTAAAAAGCAAGATAATAGATGTTTTGAGTGCAGCTCCTCAAATCTCTGATCTTTCTCCTGTGAGCTGGAAGTGAGAAGAACATGGAAATAAAGAAGAGAGCTTTTATGAGGGCACTAGATTGCCTGTGCAGTTCTACATTAAATGAACTAGTTATTTGGCTTATTGTACAGGAAGGAAGCTTTCTATTCTCCAGGACTCACCTAGAATGATTAAATGATTGAGACTGGAACTAGCTTTCTCTCATCGTAATGTTCAGACATAAAATTCAAGTTTTTAAAGAACAATTTGCCTCTGAATTCAGTAGGATAGATAGGATGAGATGGGATGGGATGGGATGGGTTGGGATAGAGTAGAGTAGAGTAGAGTAGAGTAGAGTAGAGTAGAGTAGAGTAGAGTAGAGTAGAGTAGAATAGAATAGAATAGAATAGAATAGAATAGAATAGAATAGAATAGAATAGAATAGAATAGAATAGAATAGAATAGAACAGAAATTTCATTGTCACTTTAAATGCACACTAATCAGCATACATTAAAATGAAATTGTGTTGCATTCAGGTCTGGAGGTCTCATGCAGCTATATTTGATAAGGATTTGAGTTTTCTTTAACCACTTTCAAGATGGATACTGAAATGTCAAGGAAAGGCAGATATAATGAAAGTTGATCAGGGCACAATTAGTCCTGTGAGCTTCATCCTTTGCTGCTAAAAAGAAAAACTTCAGAATATATTTAAGAGGCCTTTATCTTCTTAGGCAGATACTGAATATACCCACATAACTTCTCTCATCTCATATTTCTAATCTTTGTTGATTCTTTCAGTTCAAATGAGCTGTAAGATAACCAAAAGCGACGCTGAAAGTTGGAGGATTCAACAAATAATAAAACAGACTGAAAATATACGAAAAATGATTGAAATGGCTTCAGAAAGCCTTTTTCAAACTGACATGCTTCAAGGTGGCAATTCAACAATTGTTTTGAAATAGCCTGGAATCTGGCTGTATTCCCAGGCTCTTAACTGACAATAACCACCACAACCACACTCTAATTTGAATTTTTTAAAATACATTTCTTGAAATGGCAGCAACTGTGGAAAAGTATAACAGAATCTGGATTCTTTGTTTATATTTAATGGATGGAATTCTTACTTACTTGACTTTAAAAACCATCCATGAAAGAGAGAATAGTTGCCAATGAAACAGAGATAAGCAAGGCATGTAAACAAAGAAAACAACAACTTCTGGCCACAGTATATGAGCAGGAGAGCATTGATACCATTAACTATGTATTTACCTGTGAGTATATCCTATTGACTTTACTAATAAACATTCAAATATAACTTAGCAGCCAGCAAAAAAGATAGAGGGACCAATTATGTAATGCATGGTAGAATCATAGCAATAGTACTTACACTCATGCACTGCTTCACAGTGCTTTGCAGCCCTCTCTAAGCAGTTTACAGAGACAGTATATTGCCCCAATCTGGGTCCTCATTTTACTGACCTGAGAAAGATGGAAGGCTGAGTCAACCATGAGCAGTCAGGATCAAATTCTTAGCAGTGAGCAGAGTTAGCCTGCAATACAGCATTCTAACCACTGCACCACCAGGACTCATGATTGCTTGCTTTCTTTTAAGATTTACTTCTCTGTCATTGTGAAGATCCCAGCATAGTAGGACCAGAGAGGCCTAATTTAATTCAGGGGTGGATAATATGTGGTGCCAGAAAAAAAGTGCTCGCCAACCCCTTCTTCATATCCTTTATATATACTTTAATCTGACCATTCTTAGTAAAAATTAATGGAACTATTTCTCAGCATTTGGAGGTGGAGAACATATGAAATGCAAAATGTAAATCTGGCAGTTAAGTTAAACTAGATAACCCATGATCTGTTGGACCTTCATTGCAGAGATATTTCTTACCTAAACAAAGAAACAGAATGACCACAGATGGGCAAAAAGCAGTAAGAATGGGAGTGACATTTGACTTCCCGACAGTTTCCCCATTGACTTTCCTTGCAGGAAGCTGGCTGGGAACATTGGAAATGATGGTCATGTGACTGTGGCTGACTCCAGCAATACTGAAACGGTCACAGTTTTGCCAAATTTTAATCCCATGAGAGGCTTGGGTCCAGGATTTTGGGCCCATTCTTTAGCCCTTTTGAGACACAGTGATTCAAAAACTGTGCCCTTTGATGCTTTGCCCTTTGATGCATTGCTTCTCCCAAATGAAGGTTACAAACAATCAAACACGTACAAGGATTC
Organism: Vipera ursinii; assembly: GCF_947247035.1. NCBI lineage: Eukaryota > Metazoa > Chordata > Lepidosauria > Squamata > Viperidae > Vipera > Vipera ursinii. The sequence goes on along the minus strand of NC_139519.1, from coordinate 18,832,222 downwards.
TAGTAGTATATAGATACAGATTCCCTTTTAAACAAAGCACACAGTTTTTGAAAGTCTATGAAAGCTTGTGCTACAATATTCTACCTTAGGAGAACACAAATGGTACAGAAACGATTCTCTAGTTGAGAAAGCAACACTCAAGAATATAAAGTCATGGCGGCAACAGCTGATTCACCGGGAAGCAAAGATAATAAGTCTTTCCAATTGAACAGCTCTGTGTAAGAAAATTAAAATTCACTTGCCAGGCAGGCCCCACTGTTACAAGAATAGGGCTGATTTCCTATCTCTTTAGTATACTGGTTGTCTATGCTGAGGAGAAAAAAAAACAAAAGTGAGAGATTTATCCTGTATGAGAATTCTCCACCCATTTGGAGTGCCCAGAGATAAAAGATACAGATATCTCCAAGTTTGTTGCTAACTTGCTTTTCCGCAGATACGGATAGCATAGAACCATCCCTCCCCATATGCCTGCAAAGAAGAGGGTTGAAAAATCAACACACAGTCTCACTACGCCATCTTTTGGTCTTCGTCTTCACCTGCACCTCTCATCCCAGACTGCTCTGAATCTTCACGATACTCCCTTTTACGAGGAAACCTCCTTGGTTATTCCTTGACATGTGTTCCCTGTAGAGTTCATGCTTGGGGTATGATAATATACCTTAAGTCTGCAAAGCATTAAAGGGAGGATATTGTCAGATATATGATCTAACCAGGAATATAAGCCAGATGTACTTGTAACTGAAAGAAGAACTTCTTTTTGCCATAATACACTTTTAACCTACTTGGGTTTTTTATTGGTATCTATCAGCACCTTCCTCCCTTAGTCAGAAGAGTTTGGTTAATTTTGTTCCTTCTGACCTGGAGTTCTCTAGGACTTTTCCAAGTTGAGACAAAGGCCTCTGAGATTTTAGAACTCTTTTCCCAATGTGTTAGGGTAACAACCTTTAAAAAAAGAAAAGAAAAAGCAACTGATTAATAACCTCAGAATGAGGAAACACGTACAAACCCCACTAGTTATAGATGTATACGTCCTAAAAAGGGACGCGGTGGCTCAGTGGGTTAGGACGCTGAGCTTGTCGATCAGAAGGTCGGCAGTTTGGCAGGTCGAATCCTGAGTGCCGCGTAACAGAGTGAGCGCCTGTTACTCGTCCCAGCTTCTGCCAACCTAGCAGTTTGAAAGCACGTAAAAAATGCAAGTAGAAAAATAGGGACCGCTATGGTGGGAAGGTAACAGCATTCCGTGCACCTTTGGCATCTAGTCATGCCGGCCACGTGACCACGGAGACGTCCTCGGACAAGCGCTGGCTCTTCAGCTTTGAAACGGAGATGAGCACTGGCCCTTAGAGTCGGAAACGACTAGCACGCATGTGCGGGGGAACCTTGACCTTTACTTTATGTCCTAAAAAAGAGCTGAACTACTATGGGATATTATGGGTTCTATAATCTCTCAGGATTTGAAATGGACACCTAACATCAAAAACGTCATTTAAAACAACAACAACAACAACAACAAAGAATGTTCTTCCTGTGCCAACTCGGAGAGCTCAGACTGCCCAAGGAGCTGTTGATACAGTTGTACAGAGGAATTATTAAGTCTGTCATTTGTACTTCTATAACTCTCTGGTTTGGCATGGCAACTGAACAAGACAGATGCAGATTTCAATGGATAGTTAGGACTGCAGAAAAAAGACAATTGCAACCAGCCTGCCTTCCATTGAGGACCTATACACTGTACAAGTCAGAAAGAGAGCTGTGAAAATATCTACAGACCCCTCACATCCTGGACACAGACTGTTTCAACTTCTGCCCTCAAGATGACGCTATAGGGCACTTCACATCAAAACAACTAGACATAAGGTCAGCTTTCCCCCATATGCCATCACACTACTAAACAGCTAATTCCTACAACATTATGCCCTGGGATGTCAAATCACGTAGTAGGGCTGCATTACTATTATCCTTCTCATCTTTCCTTATATCCTTTCCTTTAACATTTTATGACTAAAATTTTGTAGTTTGTATCTTATGAATTATGTTGATCGCTTTTGTTTAGTATCCTATAACTATCACTGAGTGTTGTACCTTATGGTTTATGATGATTGTATTTTATGATATTATGATTTATCACTTGTTGCATATGTGTACATGGAGAGCTTATAAACCAGAGATGAATTTCTTCGGTGTCCAATCACTCTTGGCCAATAAAGGGTAATATTCTAATCGTAACAAGATCTCAATGAGAAGATATAAATAAAAATAATACATTTCAATATCATTCAGTATTATAAGGCTTATGATTGTAAGCAGCCCAAAATTATCTTGAGGTAAGATGGGTTCAAGAGAAGCCCAATTTTGCTATGTGTTTCAGTCTGATTCTATAATAATAATAATAATAATAATAATAATAATAATAATAATAATAATAATAATAATAATAATAATAATAATAATAATTTGGAAGGGACCTTGGAGGTCATCTAGTCCAACCCCCTGCTAAGGCAGAAAACCCTATACCATTTCAGACAAATGGCTGGCCAGTCTCTTCTTAAAAGCTTCCAGTGTTGGAGCATTCACCACTTCTGGAGGCAGGTTCTTCCACTGGTTAGCTGTTCTAACTGTCAGGAAGTGTCTCCTTAGTTCGTGGTTGCTTCTCTCCTTGACTAGTTTCCATCCGTTGCTTCTTGTCCTGCTTTCAGGTGCTGTGGAGAATAGCTTAACTCCCTCTTCTTTGTGGCAGCCCCTGAGATATTGGAACACTGCTATCATGTTACCACTCACCCTTCTCTTCATTAAACTACACATACCCAATTCCAGCAACCGTTCCCTATATGTTTTAGCCTCCAGTCCCCCAATCATCTTTGTTGCTCTTCTCTGTACTCTTTCTAGAGTCTCGACATCTTTTTTACATCGTGGTGACCAAAACTGGATGCAGTATTCCAGGTGAGGCCTTACCAAGGCATTGTAAAGTGGTATTAGTACTTCACTTGATTCTATTCCTCTGTTAATGCAGCCTAGCACTGTGTTGGCTTTTTTGGCAGCTGCAGCACACTGCTGGCTCATATTTAAGTGATTGTCCACTAGGACTCCGAGATCTCTCTCACAGTTGCTACTATTGAGCAAGGTACCACCTATGCTATACCTGTGCATTTGATTTTTCCTGCCTAAGTGTAGAACCTTACTTTTTTTCACCATTGAATTCACAAAGTGGTTGCTTTATAGAACTCTTGGGTTACTATGACTCATCAAACTGGACGGAGATACCTCCAGCTATATTGAGGGAAAGGGAGGAGAAGAAAGCCAAGGCAACAAATCATTTCTTTCCATATGTTTTTCACCTCTTCAGGAATGCAAAAATAGAGAGATAGGCAGGCCCTGAGCTTGCCAAGTTCCTACAGATGGTAGCTTTCTACTTAGCCCATTGAAAATGAATGATCAGGAGTAAACGAGAAACACATTTTGATAGTTTAAGATGGGAAAAGGCAGCCCCACAATTTCTCCCGCTTCTGTATTGTCCACCCCCCCCACCCCTACCTTTTCAGCTGAGAGCAGGAAATTTTTCTAACAGGCGACCTGAGGCACTTGGAAACAATTAAGAGTTGAGGAATCCTTGCCAGATTTCATGCAGTTTGCGGTGGGAAACCATGTGTGTGCATGTCGATACGCTCACTTCCTTCCACTTTCTATTTTGGATTGTTATGAGCTTGTCTGAAGGCTTTGGGATTTGCCTATAGGGAAGGCCCACAAGTCTGTAGGTCATGGCAAGACATCTTGGGTAAGGCAGCCGGAGGAAAATTAGGTTTACATGTGCTTACAAGTGCTTCACTTATGCATGATTCATACAGTTTCTCTTGGAAGCACCGAAGGATTGTAACGGTACTTTCCTTCTCTTTACCTTTCTTGCAACCAGATGGATGTCTTTTTTCCCCCTCTGTCTTTTAAAAATTATTTTATATATTTATGATAAATTGATTCGGCCGCCCATCTTGTATCCAAGGATTCTGGATACAGCTTACAACTTTGTCTCCTGCCTGTGAAAACCAGCCAGTAAGAAGAGCTTTCCGTTTTTGAGATTTTGTTTCTTGATGTCATAATTAGAAAGGAAAAAAAAAACACAAATCATGTTGGAAAGCGCCACAGGTGCTGCTGCATTGACTTTGTGCCATGAAAAATAACCATCTTTTTTTTTCTTCAGGTGAAACTAATCATCAGAATTATTGAGTCTGGCTAGTAGAGCATACCTGCAGTTGGGAAAAGTTTTTTTTTTTTAAAAAAATGAAATTATGGGAAGTCTAACACTCCCCCCTCCCCGAGAAAGAAATATTTAACACAAACACACTGTGGGAAGTCAGCCCCCCCCCCCGAGAAGGAAATATTAAAAGGGCAGAATATTATATTTCCTCATAGGATCTTAAAGAGGCAGAAAAGCATGCCCAGTTTTTCTTAACAGCCCCAAGTCTCCCTCCCCCAAGCAGAAACCAGCTCTGTAGAAATGCAGATGTGATCATCCATTCAGGAAGGTTGGAGCCCTCCAGCCAGAAGCTTAGGAAGACAAAGACACCTAAAATCTACATACCCCACCTAAACTCTAGGACAGGACATAATAGGATTAACCCCCAGATGCCAAAGGAGCACACTCAGACTCAGGTCAAAGTACAAGACACAGGGAATACAAAGCCTCAAACAGGAACAGGAAACAACTCCAAAGAAAAGCCCAAGAGGGTATAAAAACCCACTCCCTACTACATGTGATCTCTCTTTTCTTCCAGAGCCATCTTTCTGTCTGGCTCTCCTCTTCAATCAACTACAACCTTCTTTCTAGAGCAGTCGCCATGTTGTTTATTCCCGGCTTGGACTGAATCCTGAGGAAAACCTTTCCTTCCATCAAAATAAATCCCATCTATTTGGTCCAGAGGGAAACCATACAGCATAGCAGGAGGCAAATTTATTGATAAGAAAAAGCTGGGAGAAAAAGAAAACCCAAAGAAAGACTTATTTTTATTTTTATTTTAATTCCATTTATATCCCGCCCTTCTCCGAAGACTCAGGGCGGCTTACAAGCTTAGCAGTGATCACAAGGCATTGTGTTTTTTTTTTTAAAAAATGTGGCTGTCTGAATCCTAGCAAATAGAAATTGTGTGTGTGTGGGCGGGAAAGTGGTTTCAGTGAAAGAGGATGGGGCATCTGCTATTTTCTGCTAGACCCTAAACATTATTTTAAGGAGACAATAAATCCTGTAATGATGGTGTATCCTAATCTATGGGATTTTCTACAATACTGTAGGTCCATCACTTTCCCAAGTCATTATGTTTTTCCTTTGGATTGAACGGTCAATGACCCAAAAAGAAATAAAAGGAATGGTTGAGATCTTTCAGGGAAATGTGAGCTAAAATGAATTTTCAAAAAAGCAAGCATGCAACGATGTTTAACATTTTACCACAATAGTTTGTTAACATGCAGGGCTATTCTTTGATGGTATCCAATATTATATCTGATCAATTAAAGATTATAATAATAGATTATACCCAACGATGTCCATTAATATAGTTTAAATTGTAAGTATTTCATAAGACAGGAAATACACAGCTACCCAAAGTACATAGATTTTGTAATGAAACTTTGCATTTGGAATGCACATTTTATCATTCTAAAGTCCTTATTCTAGATGGATTAATTAAGTGTCAAATATTTTCAAATGGACAACTGAATATTGATTAATGTTATTGAAGGAGATTTCTGGGATGTAATAATAAACCACTTTAACACAGAGTTGCATGTATGTATGTGTGTAAACAGACTTTATGGTTTCATTACAAAAACAAGTACCTAACTCCACATTTGTTTTAAACCACATGTTTCCATTGAAACATGTTAAATATTCTCTCTCCTCTCAAAAACGGAGACATTAAAACTTGATGTAGCAGCTGTGTTTACAGCTGAGATAGTTAATACTTCTACAGGAGAAAAGCCTTCTGCATTTAAAGTTTTCAGACAAAATCCAGAGGAGAAATGATTTTGACTAGTGGCCTACATATGTGTAAAATCATTCTGAAAAATATGAAAAGGTCAGCTCTCCAATCTCCCTGGGGAATGTGGTTGTGAATGAATTCAGTTCTAAAAGCAGTGCTCCCGAAGAATTTAAAATAATCTCAGCAGTCTGTTGAGAGAACTCAGTTGACTCAAGGACAAAACGACTATTAATAATCTGCTGGATGATAAACAATGTTCCAGAGAACTGGACAGACGACTAACATAATTTTCCCCTAGGAAGTCATGGGGGAATGTGGTGCCAGCAATGCCTACAGAAGTAAGATTTAAACACAAACACAAAAGTGGCTTTGGTCAAAAGTATAATCGCTTTATCCCAAAGCATTTTTTTTCCTGCAAACAAGAGGAACCCGAAACTTTAGCTGTAATTGGAGAGGATTGCTAAATTTTCAAGGCTGGTTCAAATATCTTATAAAATCTTAGATAAGCGATCGGTGAGAGTCCAACTGGAGTATTGGTTAAGGCACCAGGCTAGAAACCAGGAGCCTGTGAATTCTAGTCCTGCTTTGGGCAGAAAGCCAACTGGGTGACGTTGGGCCAGTTGTTCTCTCTCAGCCTTAGGAAGGTAATAGCAAACCAGTGCAGAAGAACCATATCAAACAAACAAACCCCCAAAAACCAAAAACCCTGCAGGACTTGTCCAAGGAGGAGGAGGAGGAGGAGGTGGTGGTGGTGGAGGAGGAGGAGGAGGAGGAAAACTAAGGGAAGCTACAGTTAAATGGTCAAATAGGTATTGAGTAGCTGCCAGATTCTATCAACTCCAGTGAAAAACATCTGCTGACAGATAATGAGAAAGTCCTCAGCCTGAGACCTTGGGGTTAAAGTAGATAATACATGAGTGAAGGACCTGGGAGACCTCTCCTGTCTGTGCTTCCATTTAGATTTTATTTATTTGATTACATGCTATCCCCTGCCTCATTCCCTTCCTCCAAGTGGCACTCAAGACAGTTAAGCTAAGTAAAAGAAAAAGATGCTGCAAATAAAACAAAAGCAAGATCGGTTTAGCAAACAAGGTTACATCGATATTCTTCTCAAAGTGCTAGACAAAAGCCTGAAGCTGGATTTTCTCATTTGTTAGTATTACAGAGTCCGCATTGACAGAGGAAGGTAGTTATGAATCCCACCCCCCCATGCTCTTTTATTCTCCTTGGAAGCTGAATTCAGAGATCTTTACATAAAACAAAAGCAAATATCTCCAACAATGAACAGTTAAGCAATGATATTCATGTTATTGAAGCTAATGAAACTCACCAATTCGCCTGACAATGTCTCATCCAGTCAGCGTTGATTCCTACCAACCACATAAAATGACATTTTAGAAGATGATCTGTCCTTAACCTGGACGTTCAGGTGTTCCACTGGGGCACCCATTGCTGCTGTAATCAAGTCTACCCACTTTGTGCTGGTCATCCTTCTCTTTCCTTCCACTTTTCCCAGCATCATGGACTTCTCAACTAGCTTTACAAGGGGATTATGCAAAGGAAGGAAGGCAAAGACTATTTGTGATGATTGTTCTTGTTGGTTGCAATTTCTTAATCAAAAAGCATGCATTAAATACTAGCTGCTGGGGAGCAATATACGATGGATGTCTATCACTTTCATTTATGAACTCTCAGATATATCTGCTAAACAATAGACGCCCAAAAAGATCCAATCCAGTCTTTGGATTTTGGGTTGATCCAACATGCATCGTCTTACATTTTGTTTCCTTTCTATGACCCTATGATCCCTTGCATAGGGGTGGAGTCGGGGCAACTGAATGGAGCTGAAAATTTACTGGCCAGATGCCCTTCCTGATGCCTATGCAGAGCTCACAGCAGATATTTTCTCTCTGTGCCCAGAGAGAGAAATATCTGCCGCTATCTAAGATTGAATTCACAGCCTCCCGACTGTGAGGCGAGAGCTCTACTTCTAGGCTGCCATACTGCTCTATGCATCTTCTTATGTTATTAGAGAGGAATGAAATTGCCTGGATTTTTAGGACACAGTTCTAAGGACTGTAAAAATTCAGCCAAAAGCATGTTAAGAATTTAACATTGCTCTCAACATTGTGCTGAAGTTCCATTTAAACAGCACCCAGGGGAAGCAAAGTCCATTAAACACTGATCATAGTACAGCTTCCATCTGAATAAATAGGCTTATTGTGGCCTACAGACTTCTTCTCCTTTATAAATTTGTCTGCCAGCTTGTTCTTAACTCTGAAGTTAGAGATTCGTTTCATCCTAGCAGCTCTGGTAATGTTTTTTTGTAATTCTATGCGTATATTTATTTACCCATAAACTCATTTTGTCTCATTTTTGCTTCACTCTACCATGTGACATTCTGATCACATTTTCTCTCATAAGTCCATGTCCATAGGGTGTGATTAAAAAACAAAATCAAGATGAAGGTGCAATCAAAAGTCTGTCTGATTTTGATCCTGCCATCTGTCATACCTTACCATATTCTGGATACTGCCTTGGTCTAGCAGCCCTTTGACTGTCCATGCTTCCACTGAAGCACGGGAGCGGAGATGACTGGGGGATTCCTTTCTAAAATCTGGGCAGCCAAGAAGACTTCAAAGTGATGGAAATATACACAACAAAAATATATGCAGTAGCTCCTCCACCTGTGCTAATAAAATCAACTTTAAAACAGCTCCACATGATTTTTTTTTAATCCCATTTATATCCCACCCTTCTCCGAAGACTCAGGGCGGCTTACAATCTAAGAAGCACAAATCAATGTGCTTAGCAATAGCCTTCATTCTATGTATATGCCTGCTTTATTAGGGCTTTCGCCCCCGCCCCCAAGCAGCATTTTTACAAAGTCAGCTTATTGCCCCCCAACAATCTGGGTCCTCATTTTACCTACCTCGGAAGGATGGAAGGCTGAGTCAACCTTGAGCCTGGTGGGACTCGAACCTGCACTAATTGCAGGCAGCTGGTGTTACTTAAGGAGGCATTAGCCCACTGCTCCACCAAGGGGAAAAAAATCAAGGACTGGTATGGAGGGACTTTTTCATTAGGGGGAAAATACAGCAACTGCAAGACAGATTTCATCATAGTATTAACACCAATCTGTTGCACATAAAATGTATATTCTGTTTCCTGCTTGTCTTCCCAACCTCAAGGCCAAAAGATCACATCCAAGCTCTGGGGTCACAGAGATGAGCCTTACTTTTAATATCTGCATTATATCATCTTTGCTCAAGGTTCACATCCAGACTTTTTTTTTAAAAAAAAAGATGCTTAAATTCCCCCTTCTCCATCTCTCCCCACCTTTACTCTGGTTACCTATAAAAGTATGCCAGACAATAATCCACAGCAGCAGGCATACACAGCTGAACATCTTGGCTTAGTTAGGAAGTTTCCAGATGAGCTGAAATCATATTTCACATGTATGCTAAGCCAGGTTGGAATCGCATCACATTTCTCAGTCGGAAGGAGTAACCGTGCTTTGTCTGTCTTCATCTGTGCAAACAAACACCTGTAGAACATTTCAGATCCAGCATGGATTAATAAGACTTCCTCACTTGGATTAGCGCACAACGGATATGGCTGGTCTAAGTGGTTGTGGGATCATCACCTTGTGGGAACATAGATTCCAAAGCCCTGACACCATCTCGGAAGATTTCCGAATCTTCTCCACAGCTACATTGCAGAAAAGGCTGGGGAAATGTTGGATCACAGCTGAGATGTACCACAATTTCTCCCCTGTACTATTTACTTCCAACACAGCATTGAGTAGTTGGCTTGCCTTTTTAATCTTGCCTGGTCAAAAAAAATTTTTTTTTACTAAGCTTACAGATCTTTAACAGACTACTTTCCATATCTCTTTGGTCTGTCTAAAACGTCTGTCTAAAATTCAGCCCAGCACCCCTGGCAAGCTTATGTCATTTGTGTCTATAAGAAAGTGTGATCATTCATAGGACTCTGAATTTGGAAGACAGGGTGACTGTTCAAGATATATCTTTTGTATAGCTATGTTAAAGAGACAATTCAGATCACTTTAAGTTTCAGCTCAGCTGGCCAAAGAAGAATGAAGATATACAGATATACAGTTGAATTTAATCTTCCCCTAAAGCATATTTCTATTAAACATGAAATAGACATATAAGATGCATTCCGGTATTTTTAGCTTGGACCTTCCCTCCTGTAACATGGTCACAGTCAGATATGCAGGCTTCCTCTGATGCATTCACTCTACCCATATGGTACATGTTTGGTATTCAATGCATTTTGATGCAAAAAAATTGTTCTGGTACTCATCATTTGTTTGATACTCAATGCACAAGCTAGAATTTGTTGGTGATGGCTGCCTTGCGATTCACTACAATGTTCCTTATGGGAAAAAAATTGTTTCGCACTCATCTTTTTGATATCTTTGTGCCTTCCCACTGTAGTGGTCCCTATTTTTCTACTTGCATTTTTATGTACTTTTGAACTGCTAGGTTGGCAGAAGCTGGGATGAGTAACAGGTGCTCACTTTGTTACACGGCACTCGGGATTCGACCCGCCAAACTGCTGACCTTCTGATCAACAAGCTCAGCGTCCTAACCCACTGAGCCACCATGTCCCACTGAGTACCAAGGTACCACTATATACGTTTTACCTGATATTACACCCAATCTTACTTCTCCCCTCTTAGCAACCATCTCTGGTTAAAGAGATACCTTCTGGGTTCATTTTGCTGCTTGCTACACAACATAAATTGTTGCAAAGCTCCATTATTTCATATCAAAGCTTCAGTAGGAAGTCCATGCTGTATATGTTATTTGTTTTTTCTCTATTTCTCCCCACACACACATTGTTTTCTTTTACTTGCTGGCTGAAGATGAAAAGAAAATGAGATTAGATTGGATTGATTCACAATCCAGTCGGGACACTCCTGCCCAAGATTTTTTTCCTTGCCCGACACACTGAGGTATTAAAATGGTCTTCTAAGGTTTTCATGCTGGTGTGAACTTTACTAAGCTATTTTTTTTATTTTTTGAGGAAAGGAAAGGGTGACCCACTTCTGGTTTTGGCCAAGTGATCTTTGCCCCCAACGTCTTCCTCTGCCACCCCCAACCTGCCTTTATAGCTATTGGCTTCTCCCCAGCTCCTTCCTCTTCAGAGTTAACCTTCAAACCCAAATGCAATGTGCCAACTCAGCAGTTAATCTCTGATTGAAGATGTCTCTCCGGGACCAATGCTAAGCTTTCCCCTTAACCCTTCTTCATTCTTTCTCCATCTTCCACTCTGCCATTCCAGGCCTCCCTGCCTTTTCCTGTTGTGCTGGTGGCTCCAGATAAGATTACATTTGTTTGCTCTCTTCCCCCACCCCACCCCTCCAAAAAATAGCCCATTTTGCTTTATCGTTCTTCAAAGAGATTTGTGGCAAGACAAGATCATGATCTGAACTCTTGCTAAGAAGGGGGCAAAAAAATAACAGGAATTAATAAATAACAAAAAGATGGCACACAGGGTCCAAGACTGACCTTAATTCCCTCACTGGGAGGCACGATGAGTACAAAAAAGATGAGAGCGAAACTATTTTTTCCCATAAGGAACATTGCAGTGAATCACAAGGCAGCCATCAGCAACAAATTCTAACTTCTTTTCCTATTCATCTTGGCTCTTTCATATATTTCTCCTCTGAACTAATGCTTCAAAGGAAGCTGGTAACTATTGTATTGCCCCCACACTCTGCCCTGAGACTTTTGAGTAACATTGGGCCAACATTTTATGATGTCTCAGTGGGGTTCATAAGTTGTTCCCTTAAAGCACCTCAACATACATCTGGTTCTCAACCTATGACCGGAATTTCTGTTGCTAAACAAGTTGATTGTGAAGTGAGCTGCATGTTGTCTTACAACTTATGTTCCAAAGCATCAGAGAACAGGACAAGAAGCAACGGATGGAAACCAATCAAGGAGAGAAGCAACCTGGAATTCAGAAGAAACTCCCTAACATGATTAACCAGTGGAACAGCTTGCCTCCAGAAGTTGTGGGGTTCCCATCACTCGAGGTCTCTAAGAAGAGACAAGACAGCCATTTGTCTGAAATGGTATGAGGTTTCCTGATTGAGCTGGAAGTTGGAATAGAAGACCTCCAAGGTCCTTTTCCAGCTATGTTCTGATTGAGAACCATTTTTGCGTTACTTTTTAAGCAAATCACTGCACTTTTTAAGCGAATCGTGCAGTTGTTAAATGAATCCAGCTTCCCCCATGGACTATGCTTGAAGGAAGCTGGCAGGGCAGGTCACCGGTTGCCAAAAATCCCATAATCCCGGGATGCTGCTATTGTTTTAAGTACACACCAGGTTCCAAAATCCAAATTTTGATCCCATAAGCATGGGACTGCTGTGATGGTTGTAACTGCAAGGACCGGTGGTTAAGTCCCTTTTTTTCAATGCTGTTGTGAGTTCAAATAAGGACTAATCACTATATGAATAGTTGTAAGTCAAGGACTACCTTGACTGACATCATTCAGCCCCATGCTGAATGAGGTGAAAATGTATATTCCCCAAGAATGTGACAGAAGTGTGCTGGGTTTTCAATACAATAGGGCTGGTAAATTTTTCAGTACATGATGAAGAGATTACAGTTTCCATCTTGATTGTTAATTTTCTGGACAGCAAAATAGAAAGGATTCGTTATTCGTTGCTGCTTTTGTCCAGGATGTTTTCAACCTTCCAGCCTAGCCTACAATGTTGTGATCTGCTTGTGGTCTCCTCTCCAAAATTTTTGTAAAATTTGTAATTTTTGTATTCTGTCTTTTTAACATGTATTGCCCTGTTCACCGCCCTGAGTCCTTCGGGAGAAGGGCGGTATACAAATAAAATTAATAATAATAATAATAATAATAATAATAATAATAATAATAATAATAATAATAATAATAATAATAATAATAATCTGATCTTGCTTTTCCCTGTAGAGATCTGTTCACCTCATTAGGCCCTTATGTAATTGCAATTATGCTGTTCTCGCATCACTGCCTGCTTGCATTCTTCTGCCACATCATTAAACATTTGTCCCCTGCAGAAATAAAAATCAGTTCACACGGAGAAATATGTCAATGATTTTGTGAGAAAACTTCCAAAGGCATAGATTGGGGGGGGGGGGGGGAAGGGGCAGGAGACACAGAGAGAGAGAGAGAGAGAGAGAGGGGGGGGGGAGGAAAGTGGAAACTTCCAAACTTCCAAGTATCCAGTGCAAAGGAAAGGAATGTTAAGGAATTTTAAATGTTTATAGGAATGGTTGCAGAATGCAGGCAAAGCACAGATGCATGAAAGAAAAAATCTCTACTATGCTTACACAAAACTGTTTCCTTTTTTTTGCCTGTGCACCCTTAGCAGTAATTCTGTCATACAGCCAACACATAATATTCCCCAGAGCATGATTTGAGCTTGATAGCTGTCAGCAGACTGACTTTTCAAAGACATAAACTGATATGATTGTGTGTGTGTGTGTGTGTGTGTGTGTGTGTGTAAGTAGAAGAAGCACATCTGCAAGGTAAATGCCATTCAGTGCTGATGAATTATAGTCCCAACCTACACATCACCTTTGAGTAAATAAGAAAGAAAAGAAAAGAAAAGAAAAGAAAGAAAGAAAGAAAGAAAGAAAGAAAGAAAGAAAGAAAGAAAGAAAGAAAGAAGAAAGAAAGAAAGTTTCTATACTCGTATACTTTTTCAACCATAAATGGTGAACTGTGAAAATATAAGTCTTTGGTTGCTCTTAATTTAATGAAGGAGTGTCAATATTCTCTGACTTTTCTTTGAGTTTATTTAGCATCGGAGTCCCATTTCTTAAACACTGACTTTCCCTTATACCCATAAAATGAGAAGTGATCAAGGGCGCATGACTGGAATAATAATGGACAAGTATTTAAAGCAAGGACTATGATTGCAGAGATGTCTGTGGGATCCAGTGCTTTTGTCAAAATGACAAAAGGAGTATGGCCCTTTAACAGTTCCACCCCTTTAATATATATTTTTTATTTATTTTTATTTTAATTCCATTTATATCCCGCCCTTCTCCGAAGACTCAGGGTGGCTTACAAGCTTAGCAGTAGCCTTCATTCTATGTATATGCCTGCTTGTTAGGGCTTTCAAACCCCAAGCGGCATTTATTACAAAGTCAGCTTAATTGCCCCCAACAATCTGGGTCCTCATTTTACCTACCTCGGAAGGATGGAAGGCTGAGTCAACCTTGAGCCTGGTGGGACTTGAACCTGCACTAATTGCAGGCAGCTGGTGTTACTTAAGGAGGCGTTAGCCCACTGCTCCACCAAGGCAGTATGTATAGCATCCTAAAACTGTTATAAGAGCCGCAGAGTTTGCATCATTGCTTGTTCTCCTTCAAAACCTTCTTCATGATCCAATGTTGAATTAAATCACCCTTAGTTCTTGAAAGCAATTGGAGTTTGGCTGATTGTTGGCTAGATCAACAGATGTCCTCTTTGGAAGACCTTTTCAGATGCAGGATTTTTAGAATAGAATAGAATAGAATAGAATAGAATAGAATAGAATAGAATAGAATAGAATAGAATAGAATAGAATAGAATAGAAGCTGGAAGGGACCTTGGAGGTCTTCTAGTCCAGCCCCCTGCTCAAACAGGAGACCTTATACCATCTCAGACTGTCTAGAGCCTCTTCTTAAAAATCTCCAGTGAGCACCCACAATTTCTGGAGGCAAGCTGTTCCACTGGTTAATTGTCCTCACTGTCAGGAAGTTTCTCCTTAAGTCCAGGTTGCTTCTCTCTTTGATCAGTTTCCAGCTATTGTTTCTTGTCCTGCCCTCTGGTGCTTTGGAGAATAATTTGATGTGTTCTTCTTTTTGGCAGCCCCTCAAATACTCCAGGGGGGTGCTTCACGTCACCCCCTATTTCTTCTTTTCTTTAGATAGCCAAACCCGTTCTTTGTATGAAGAGAGAAGTCTTCATTTGGACACCTCTGTATGGACAATTGAACTCTGTTTCCCATTACAGTTGCATAAATATTTGACTTCTGGTGAATCAAAGAGAAAAGGAATCTTGCAAAGGATTTTGCTACTTGAGACCAAGGGAAGCCTAAGTAAAATCACCAGTGAATCATCAGTCTGATTAAAATATGGTGCTACACTAGACCAAAAAGTAATCAGACTCAGAAATGAGGCATCTTCTCTAATTGACATTCATCACATATATCTGAGCTATAATCACTATCAAAATGTATTTTTCCAGCAGTTTACAGGTGCCTAATTAGGCCCTGCCTACTCCCAAGTGATTGGAATTAAGTCATCATTCAGAAGGAGCTACGTTCTCCACAGCAAAGGAAAAAAAATATGAATCTTGGAGGAACGTCTTGCCTCAAGGACAGAAAAGTGGTAGAATGGAGGAGGGAAGAAGGATAGGAAATCTTTCCCCCCCCCCAAACTCCAGAGGGACAGAAATACATCAGCACACCACTCAGATTACAACACATTTTTTCTCATGGCTATTGAGTCAAGTTTCCCTCTTAAGCACTTTCCCCCTGCCTTGGTGAAACACGATCCTTCTTTTACACCCTGAAACAGGCAGTCAGTCTCTTGTGCAAACAGACGGAAACATTTAACCAGGACCTGGCTTCTGACCTCATTTGACCTCCTCCGCTTTGACATGTGTCCCCTCTCCCACAATCCTGCTCCCTCTTGCCTCTTTTCTCTTCCCCTTCTCCAGCACTCCAGCCTTCCGCAGGATAATCTTGAGGGCTGCGAAAAGAGCACAACAAACACTGCACTTCGGTAGATTCTCATACCCACCTATTTTGTGAATGTGAATCTTGCTGTCCCCAAATCAATGCGCTACATCGTTCCTTGTTGATTTGCTGAGCAGTCTGGGCAAACTCAGCATAATAAAAGAAGTGTTACGGATTGGCCTTCCTTGCTTCTCCTGTGACACACGTCGTTTGTCAAGCATCCACTGCCGAAGATTGCACAGGGTTGGAAAATTGTAAACCAAATAAAACCTGACCTGCTCAGACTGTTGCAGAAGAGTAGGAGGAGGAGGAGGAGGAGGGTGGGTTTATAGTGATAATGAATAGCATGCAGATGACAAAAACAATAGGCATGTTTTAGTGTGTTCATTGTGTTCTGTACCAGCCTGCTACCGGCCCTGCAGAAAAGGCAACCCCTTTACAAATGGCAAGAGGCTGGAATTACGTCTGCCAAATTTATTACTACAAAAACAAACAAGACACAAACCAAGATACAGGAGCTTTGAAACACTATCCGAGCGGTTCCTTTCAGCAAACCACCCCTCCCCACACATTCCCCTTATAAAGAGTTCAGGGCGTGGCTTTTCTCTGCCTCCTTCCGAGAAGCCCCATTGCCTTCCTCTGTTTACTCCTACTTGACTGCCTCCTGCGTCGGGCGTCCTTGAACAGGGCCAGCTGTGGGTCATCTTCATCCACACTGTCAGGCTCACACAGCTGGGTCTCCATGGTGACCAAGTGGGAGGGGCCTGCCTGAGGGCTATCATCAGCAAGATCTTCAACCCCCTCAGCAAGGTCTTCAACACCCCCCTCCTCCTCTGAGTCGTCCGACCCAACTGCCGAACCCACAGGCTGACCCTGAATCACAACACATTGTGTGTGTGTGAGTCTGTGAGTGTATGTATGGAAAAAATAGACAGCAGAAGTCCTTTCTTTTCCTTTTTTTATGCATTGTATTCTCGTGATGTGTATCAGAGCTGTTGATAGGTAGCTGATGAAATTCACCCAGCAAGTAATACCAAGGTTTATTGAACAAATCACCATGCATTTCCTATCGTTCTGAAGTTGGTTGGTGAGCTTCAGAATGTAACCTGCTATGGTTTCATTGGCCAGGATCTTCTGGGGATTGGATAAAAGTGAAATGCAGGGAAATACTTTGGAAAAAGAGCTTTGGAGATGAGTTAAACTACCTATTTAAATTTTGGACTAATTTCTACCTCTCTTTATCCTCCATTCAATTTGGTCAGTTTGTATCACCAAAGAAGCAATAATCATCCACAAAGTGGATGGATTTTGCACAAAAATGTTGTGTTCTGATTTGTAAACTTTTTCTAAATACCATGTGGAGAAGGAGGAGGAGGAGGAGGATCACCCAGACTCAAATGATATTAGCATTTCGAGGGGTAAGAAACTGAGCAAAATAGAGATTAATTCATCCCTCAGTGTGATTGCCTTAAAACCAGAATTAAATCTAGTCTTCCTCAACCTGCTGTTTTCCAGATGCTTTTTGGACTATCACTCTCCCCAACCAGCTCAACTGGGCAGGAACATCTGGAGGTTTCCCACAAGAGCAAACCTGTTGAGAACTTATCTGACAATATCAACTGTTTAATAAAAAGAGCTTTGCCCCTCGCAGAGATGTCGGCTAAGCAGATGGCTTCATTCTATGCCTTTTGGTGAAAGATCAAAGGAGATCTGTTTCCATCCATGTCACCCTTGATGAGGACTGGTGCATTTGGAAGGCATAATTTGATGTGTGCCATCCTACATATTGCCCTTAGGCCAATTCCTTTGCTCCTTGGTTCCTTTCCTTCGTCCCTCTTCTTCTCTACTGGTATTGGATAACTTCAGCGAGGGTTTGTTTAGGATTATACCTACTTTTGTTCTTCAGACAGACAAATCTAGGTTTTGAAAGCCTGGAAATAAGAAGGGACACGGTTAGGACGCTGAGATTGTCGATCAGAAGGTCGGCAGTTTGGTGGGTCGAATCCCGAGTGCCGCGTAGCAAAGTGAGCACCTGTTACTCGTCCCAGCGTCTGCCCACCTAGCAGTTCGAAAGCACGTAAAAATGCAAGTAGACAAATAGGGACCACTACGGTGGGAAGGTAACAGCGCTCCGTGCGCCTTTGGCGTCTAGTCATGCCGCCCACATGACCACGGAGACGTCCTCGGACAAGCGCTGGCTCTTCGGCTTTGAAACGGAGATGAGCACCAGCCCCTAGAGTTGGAAACGACTAGCATGCATGTGCGGGGGAACCTTTACCTTTATATGGAAATAAGATCTGATAAGCACAGGGGAAAAAACAAGAACAATTTCATAGGTCTTACCTGGCTCTTCATTAGACTTCATATCCACATTGTATGATGCCATGATGTGATTTGTTTGGCTTTCATTTGGCACACTGTGTGAACTAAGTCAATGTGGTGTACTCATCAAACCACGATTAAAACAAATGCAGTCACAGGGATGATGTTGATAATAGCATGGATATTGTTATTGATGATGATGATGTATAATGATGATGATGTTCTGTAGTCTGCTTGGACAGGGAAAAATAGTGCATAAAGCAAACATTCCTCCCAAATTATCTTCTTACAGCTGGATAGCTCTAGTTATGAAAGAGGCTGATAATTTGAAATTGCTGCTATATCAGAGGAGGTAATTAGCTTCTACATACCTGTGACAAAACAGACAGGATTTTGAATCTTTTAAACCTTTTTCATTAAAGTTTTATTAAAGCATCTCACCTAATGATATGTCTCAGCCCTGTTACAAAATATTTCTGCCTGAGCTGTATTTTTAAGATTCCCATGGTGGTCCCCCCCCCCGCTTCTCTAATAGATATTTGGTTGGTGGGAATTTCTTGTATTGGACCATCCCATCAATTTATATTGGAGGCAATCTGTTGGCCATTAAGTGGTTTCTGGAAAAGCCGGTTTCGAAGCAAAATGTTTCCAGCTGCTTGGAAGTGCTGGGCAATGATGCACTGAAATGTCACCCAAGTTTCCATCTGCTCTTCCACAGTCTGATACATTCATGATTAATGCATCTGGAAAACAGGGTGGGCGGGCAGGGAAAGAAGATGCAGATGAGATCTAGAAGAATCAGAGAAACGTGAGCAAGAAGGGAGAAGACGGGGAGGGTCA
Source organism: Vipera ursinii (assembly GCF_947247035.1). Classification (NCBI taxonomy): domain Eukaryota; kingdom Metazoa; phylum Chordata; class Lepidosauria; order Squamata; family Viperidae; genus Vipera; species Vipera ursinii. The sequence continues at coordinate 18,813,334 of NC_139519.1, read as the reverse complement.
AAATCAGGTATGGCACTTTTACAGAAGTGATTTTGAACACCCAACCCAGGCCTTAAGCCTGTGATTTCATACATCTCTCACACACTGATCTTGACTGTATGCACTTAGACCTTTCAAAGTGTATCCCATCAATTGTTGGCACTCGCAGGAGCTTGTGGCATCATGTGGCAAACTGCGCCTCCTTTGTACATCTGTGAAGCATCACAACGGGCCTAGAAAAAGGGGCAGGGACTTTTGCTGCAATAGTGTGGAGCTGCTTTCATCGTTCTGCCTCTACTTGTCCTCTCCTCTGATGGCACTCACAGTCCTATACATGATTAAACGGTGGATTTCGTTGCTATCAGACGCTGAGCTGGTCACAATGTCAGAGGGTGCTAAGAACAGACCAGACTAATTCATGGAGATTTGGAGTATTGGTGGTTTTTAGTCTTGATAGTTCCACATTACCTCTGGAATTTCAGGTAACATACTAAATATTGGTTGCCAGGAGCAACAGTAACAGAGATGATCACTCTGCTGAATCTGTGAGTTTTCTATACATGCCCTTGTTGGGATGCACATTGCATTATTATTATTATTATTATTGGATCTGATAGGCTCTTACTCTGAACAAAAGAAGGCATGTGTGTATGTTGTGTGTGTGTGTATTTATGGGTCTCATTTTCCTGGGACCAGCTCCCCTATCAGCCCCTAGGAGAAATATTGTCTAAAACATCTGGATGCCATCAGAAGGATCATTTTTGACTTAGGTATTTCCACTGGTGTAACAGAGAACAAATGCTTGTGCAATGCATTGGAAAGTTATTATTATTACTTTCTCTCCCTTCCAAAGGACAGAAAGTCAGCTATAAAATTTTACAAGATCATATACTGTATGATGGATAAGGGCAATTCTCCAGACAGTTGAGCTGGACTCCTGCTGACTTCATGCATCTGGCCATTTTTAATTTCCTTACTTAGCCTGCACTTCAGGTCTCTCATCCAACCACTAATCAGGTCTGACCCTCTTTCACTTTTTTCAAGATCAGCCACAGATCTAAAATATTTAGTGATTTACAACTGCGATTTGAAATGGAAAATTTTACTTGCCCTGCAGGAAAAAAAAACCAACAGGATTGATATAGAATTTATCTAAATTTTATTAAAAGTTTTAAAGAGAAAATAAAAGGGAAGAACGAAAACTTATACAGAATCAAGAAAGCAATGAAAAAGAGAAGAAGATAAAATTACGGAAAGAAAAGATAAATGGAAAAAGCTTCCACTTTTCTCTGCAGGAATTACACATATACAGAATTATCTTTTACCCTATATTTACAAAAAACATTCACTTTCCTCTGTTATCTAATTTTCCCCCCCAATCATCAAAACCACAAGTCATAAATTCATTTTTTTTCTTGCAAGGGCAGAAAAAAAAAGAAACGATTCTGTATAGAGGTGTTCAATTGCCACCTAGTGGTATATCCATACTATCAATGTAAAACCATTTTGTTTTAAAGATTTAATGAACCTTTAAATTCTATTAGCTTTGGGATGTTTTTATCTTGTCATTAAACCAGCCAGGGTTTTCCAAACGATGAGCCTCTCTTTTCAATTATAACAAGGGCTGTGAGAATTCTGCTTCATTTCCTGACTTTTAACCATGGTTGAGGTCTACAGGTTGAGACCACATGGCCTCTTTCTCAAGTTCTACTGACTCCCAAAGTACCAGAAAAAAAAGAAAACAATAGCAATTTGGGAGAAATCTGGGATAATGTAGCACATTTGTTGGATGAGAAGATACCTTTGAAATTTTGAGAACATGTTATGGGGATAATTTAAAAAAAATGCCTGGTATGAGAGAAATAGCTTACTAATTTATCAAATGGCTTTGATGTCTGAAAATCCCTTATCCTCCTTAGATGTTTTCTCTTGTTCTGGGCATATGGATACACCTGCAAAGAAAGCACTGAGCTGCAAATTCTCCATTTGTGTTTTCTATAGAGGATTAGAACTTGGAAGCTGACTTTTTCTTTTGCAACAGAGTTTCTCACATTTCTTATGTTAGAACAATTACTCGGTGGAATGGCTTTCCTTCAGAAATTGTGGGTGCTCCATCACCAGAGGTTTTCAAGAAGAGATTGAGCAGCCATATGTCCAGAATAGTATAGAATCTCCTGTTTGAGCAAGGGGTTAGACTAGAAGACCTCCAAGATCCCTGCCAAGTCTGTTAATCTGTTATTCTTTTTTTCTTAATAATCTTTCAAAGAAAATATAATAATAATAATAATAATAAACCTTTATTGTCAAAGTACAACATGTGTACATTGAGATTAGCTGAGCCTCCCCCCGTGCTCTCTCCCCCCCAACACACAGTGACAACAAACTCTCCATCCTACCACACCATGTGGACCAACTACACCACACACCGGCCTCCCAAGTCAATTCTGCATAAGATTATGTCCCATTTAAAAGCCTAACAGCCCACGGATAAATGCTATTTTTCAGCCTGTTGGTACGGCTGGCTATATTCCTATATCTCCTACCGGATGGTAGGAGAGTAAAGAGATACCGTCCAGGGTGTGAGTCATCCCTGAGAATCTTCCTCACTCTTCCAAGGCAACGAGCCCTGGCGAGGTCATCCAGTGGTGTCAGTCAGGGAACAGCCCACAATGTCTTGTGCTATGCTCACTACCCTCTGTAGTGAGTGTTAGTAAACTTAGAAAACAATGAAACAAATTCCTATGGATCCATTTATAATCTGGGGATAGCATGTTGCCAATTTTTGATTTAGAGGACATAGATTGCAACCATTAAGTAGGGTGAACATTGCATTCATTTTGGTGGCAGCTTGTGAGGACCTGGCAACCATCTCAGAAAGATCTTTAGCCTAGTCTGGGGAGCCCATCCAAACAAACTTTGCTTGCTGGCTTTTCCATGGGATTATGAAGCCAAAGAAGAGACAACTGTGGTCAATTTGACTACTCAGTTCTATTTATTTGCATCACGCCTTCAAGTGAATCTTCAAACTGAAGACATACGCCTTCTTCTTCCTGAATGAATTAAGACAATTCAATCAAATCAACAATTTTTTTGGAAGCTTGTCAGATCGAGTTCACGAACTATATCAGATCTTGGATGAGTGACACATCCTCGTAGCCATGACTGTTTTTCCCTCATCCTCTCTGTCAATTTCCTCGGTCGTCTAGACCAATCAAAAAGAATTACATGAAACTCTTAACTGCTCACTACGTGCCCAGTTTCTACTAGACAGGTCCTAATCTAGGTTGAACCTCTCACACCTGTAATTGGCTTGCCAGAAAAGGAGGTGCTGCAAAAATCGGAATGGACTGGTCTGCTTCTTTAATTGTCAGCAGGTGGAATTACTTATGTGAAGCTGAGTGACAGGTAAAAAGGGTGGGAGGGGAAGGAGAGAGAAGCACCACAGACACAGCTTGTAATGTTCCAGAGATTTCCTACATGACTCTGACCTCTGAAGGATTGACCTCACGTCAATCCCTTTATTTGCTCAGACTATTCCAATATCAAAGCCCTCTGCGATACGAAGTGTCCTGCTGGTTGCATTAGGCAGAAAAATTCAAATGAAGCAAGCGACCCTGACGTTTCTTCCAGCATGTTCATATCTGTCTTCTTCTTAAAATGTTTCCGCCCTCTGCAAGCAGTCAGAGGAGAATTATTTTGCACCATCCACATGGTTGATGAAAATGTTCCCGTGGTTCTGGCATATGGGAGGCAGTGGAGGTTGATGTATTATAATGTATTCCAGACAATGGCTTGGTTGGAACATTCTGTACCACTTCAAGAAAGAGCCCCACAGAGAAGGTTTTCCCTACTTTGAAATGTTAAAAGATTTCTGTTTCATCTTCTCAAGGTATCAAAGTCCGCAATATAGTTTTAAAATTGGGGGGGGGGGGGAATGGAGAAAAAGGATCCTTTACATAATCCAAAGCTCTTGACAGTACACGGAGGCAAAGATAAAACTTTTAAGACCAAAGCATCTTTTCTCTTGAATCAGAGAAAAACCAAAAACCGATGTATGAATTTTAGTAGCATCATTTGTCCTGGAAGTAAATAGCTTAGTCTTAGAATGAGAAATTGCTAAAGGTACATTTGCCTAACTACACAGTAGCAATAGCTATAGCACTTAAGACTTATATACAGCTTCACAGTCCTTTATAGCCCTCTCTAAGTAGTTTACAGAGTTGGCATCTTGCCCCAACAATCTGGCTCCTCATTTTACGACTTTGGAAAGATGGAAGGTTGAGTCAACCTCAGTGTCACAGAGAGGTAATCCTCAACTTATGACAACAATTTGGACTGTAACTTGGTCATTAAGTGAGTTGTGCCCAACCTTTACATGGTTGGGCACATCTTTTTTTTGCGTTAACTGACTCTAGCTTCCCTCATTCATTTGGCCTGTCACAAGCTCCCCGTGGGAACACTGTAAACGGTGATCACATGACCCTAAGACATTGCAACCATCATGAATACATGCCAGTTGCCAAGCATTGGAATTTTGATCAAGTGACTGTGGGGACCCTGCAATCATTAAAAGTGCCAGGACTGGTCATAAGTCACTTTCTTCAGCACTGTCATAACTTCAGACAGTTGTTAAGCAAATGGTACAGTATGCTGCGACCTCCACAGAGGCATCAGGAAGGGCATCCAGCGAGTAAATTCTTGAGCTCCATTCAGCCTCCCTGACTCCACCCCAACGGAAGGGATTACAGGGTTGTTAAAAGAAAAGAATGGTCCAGAATAGACCAGTAAATGGCTGGATATTCGAAATGCACCCTTGAAGTCCTCTAAGAGTTGCTGCTGAACTGTAATAATGCAGAAGAGATAAATCATTAAATAAGATGGAAGCTATGATAATATATAGGGACGCGGTGGCTCAGTGGGTTGGGACGCTGAGCTTGTCGATCAGAAGGTCGGCAGTTTGACGGGTTGAATCCCGAGTGCCGCGTAACAGAGTGAGTGCCTGTTACTCATCCCAGCTTCTGCCAACCTAGCAGTTCGAAAGCATGTAAAAATGCTAGAAGAAAAATAGGGACCACTACAGTGGGAAGGTAACAGTGTTCCGTGCGCCTTTGGCGTCTAGTCATGCCGGCCACATGACCACGGAGACGTCCTCGGACAAGCGCTGGCTCTTCGGCTTTGAAACGGAGATGAGCACCGGCCCCTAGAGTCGGAAACGACTAGCACGCATGTGCGGGGGAACCTTTACCTTTACTTTTTACAGATAGATTATTTTACCTAATATGTGAATAGTATAAAGATACTCACGTGCAACTACAAATAAATCAGGGCGACGCTCCAATAAAGCAGATAAAAATAACAAAGCAGTGATATTCATTGTCAGTTCTAAGGCTACTTGCTGCATCTGTAGGCATTAATTTGGTCTTCTTTACATTTATATATTATATTTGTATAGCTGGCCATCTCACTCTTGGCTATGTACAGTATTTAATAAAAATCAACAACAAATATATAATCTTAATCCCACTGCAATATTATTCCCTGTATTTCCTTTTTAGTTTGAGTTAAAGTTTCGACATGAATCCAGAATTATTTTTTTTTCTCCTGGCCCCAGTCATTTGCTGTCTTAGTCTGGTTTTCAAAGTGTATCCCTTCACCGATTTCTCAAGAGACAAGTGTGGATTTCAGCCGGAAAAAAAAACATTGGCCACCCTAGTTTACAATTCAAATTAAAAAGTTGGGCTTTCATATGGCGGGCAGCTAATTCCTCTTTTGTTCTATCAAGATGTCGCCACTAGATGGCAGAAAGACCCCATGTAAGATAGCCATCTCACCCAGATTTGACTTTCTGTTGTCCACATTGCTGCTGCAACGTTCCTGAGATAGTTGCCTGTCTCTAACAAGAACTCCAGGTCAAGAGCTAAATCAGTTCACTTTTCTTGAGGATACAATTACGGATGGGATAAAAGCGCAGCAGGGATGGAAACTCTGAGGCCTGAGTAAGGCAAACTCAGCCCAATAAAGTCCAAGAAGAAGATGCAAACTTCCACTTAGAAGGTCTTATGGTCTTGAGTTGAGCTAAGCCTGAATGTTTCATCCAATCCCCTCTCTTCCTTGTCTCAACTTTTCATACTTTTATAAGTAAAAAACATAGTAAGGTTTCAAAGCTCTAATCGTCTAGAACAGACGTATCAGAGCTTTTTCCCCCATTGCCGGCAATGGGGTGGGTGTGGTTTCTTGGTGATGCGTCCGGCCCGTGGGCTGGCAGTTTGACACCCCTGGTCTAGAAAATAATTTGGAATGATTTAGAAGATTCAACCTCAACTAGAGATGCACTGAACTCTGTATTTAGAAGTTAAGTACAGAGTTCTGATTGTGCAGCGGTTAAAGTTCAATTTGTCGGGCAAACTCTGCCCACAGCCTGAAGTTCGATCCTGACCAGTCACAAGATTGACTCAGCCTTCCATCCTTCCGAGGTTGGTAAAATGAGGACCCAGATTGTTGGGGGCGATATGCAAATAATGCTGACATTATAAACTGCTGTAAAGATCTATGGGGCAATATACTGTATAAGTCTAAATGCTATTGCTATCGCTATTAAGTTCTCAGAACATGTTTACCCAGGTCTGCTAAATATAATATTGTTAAATTCTTTGCAATTCTGTGAGCTGATTGAGAGCAGAGCTGAGCAGTGCCAATCAACATTATAGTTATGTTCACTCCACTGGTTAAATACCAAGAAATAAAGTAAGCTTGGTTAGTTTTCACCTTGAATATTTACTTTGTGTTTTTGTTCATTCTGTTTGTTCGTTTTTTTGCACAAAAATAAGTAAACACAATAACTGTGTGAAGTGAAAACTTTAGCCATTCAGAAGATCTTGAGTTAAGGACTCTTGTTATTATTCCTGGGTCTCTCCTGCTTCTCACCACAATTTTCTAAGATTTCAACCCACGTGAATGTGGTTTATTTACATGGAAGAGGAAGAATGGAGATCAATTTTCCTACCCCTTCCTAAACACCTTTAAAGATTTTGGGAGAATCTGTGAAAATAATCTTCTCTTCCTTCCCTAGATATCTACTCTCCCTTTTCTGTGCCCAAACATCTTTAGCAGAATGTGTTGCAATATATGATGTTGACATCTTTCCAATCCAGCTAGGCAAATCTGATCATTGATCAGTAGAACAAGATAAAAAAGGTAAAGGTAAAGGTTCCCCCGCACATGCGTGCTAGTCGTTTCCGACTCTAGGGGCCGGTGCTCATCTCCGTTTCATAGCCGAAGAGCCAGCGCTTGTCCGAGGACGTTTCCGTGGTCATGTGGCCGGCATGACTAGACGCCAAAGGCGCACGGAACGCTGTTACCTTCCCACCGTAGTGGTCCCTATTTTTCTACTTGCATTTTTACGTGCTTTCGAACTGCTAGGTGGGCAGAAGCTGGGACGAGTAACAGGCGCTCACTCTGCTACGCGGCACTCGGGATTCGACCCGCCAAACTGCCGACCTTCCGATCGACAAGTTCAGCGTCCTAACCCACTGAGCCACCGCGTCCCTGACAGAACAAGATACATACAGGCAAAAGAGAACATCCCCCTTCCTCTCTCCTTCAGAGACTGCATATTGATTAAGTTAAAGATACTCATATCTTATGGTTTGGCCACTAGCAAGGTTCCTATTTTCTCATCCAAGCATTGACTTCAACTATCAACAAAATAGGTGGCCCCTTGGACTGTGTTTGAGAAGCCCGTGTTTCTCAGACCAACTCTCTGAGCTTGGTTGTTTTCTTGCAGACATTCTATTACCCATTATTGTAGGCAACATCATCAGTGTGATGATGTTAACCTAATGTGAACAATAAAACATCTGCAAGAAAACAACCAAGCTCAAAGAGCACCAAAGGGTCCCTTATTTCAAGCCTTAGCTATAAATATTCTTCTTTATTGATAGCCTACTGTGTCATTGGGGTTCAAAACTATCAAATAACTATTTCAGATGGTGACAGCACCTAGCCAACTTTGGCAGTTACTGAAAAAGTTAAACTTTTAAACTACTTAGTATTTGAATGGGAGCTCACCAGGAAATACCAAAGCTGTAGGCTAAACTGGTAATTTTAAAAAAAACAAAACAGAGAAAATCAATTAATGAAAACTCCAATTGCTGCTAGGAAATCTGTTGAAATGTATCCATCACATACTCGGGAGAGGTGATCCATAAGAACTCATTGCTTTGATCAGAATAAAATTGGACTTCATGGATATTAATGGGTTGACACATTTGATATTGGCTACCTATAACAGCGTTCCGTGCACCTTTGGCATCTAGTCATGCCGGCCACATGACCACGGAGACGTCCTTGGACAAGCGCTGGCTCTTTCGGCTTTGAAACAGAGATGAGCACCGGCCCCTAGAGTCGGAAACAACTAGCACACATGTGCAGGGGAACCTTTACCCTTTTACCTATAACATAGCTTTGAACTGAATCTGATCCTGTCCTCGGGAATGAATCACAAGCCCCACGTTGTTGCAAGACAAATTTAGCCTTAATTAGAGTATCTAGATCTGCAGAAATCAACTGAATGTTAGATTACTGCAAAGACTTAGAGTTTTCTGTACTTCTTAGCTGCTATTCTAGACCTTTCTAAATGTCTTTGGCTCCAAACTAGTAGTCTTAATTCATTGTCACATCTATGTCAAATGCAAGGCTCAGGGAAAGAGCATTGGCACATCGACACACTGATGGTCCCTGTTTTAATCTCTACCATCTCCAAGAGTGGAAAACCATCAGCTTGAAATTCCAGAGAGCTATTGTCAGTCAGCCAGTCTTGACAATATTGGGCTAGATCAGACATGTCAAACTCACAACATCATGTGATGTAGCACAACGTATCGGAGACTTGTCGCCATTGTTGGCAATGGGGCAGGCGCAGCTTCTGGATGACACGTCCGGCCCGCGGGCCAGCAGTTTGACACCCCTGGACTAGATGGATCAGAATATCTGACTCAATGATTGGGGAGATTAGTGGTTCATCAAGGGTCAGGAACATGTCGTGGGAACCAGACAGTGGCATGAAAACTATGATATGATTTATGAATTATGGCATATAGTTTTCTGTATAAATCCAGCAGATATGACTTCATAGCTTAGCTTGTGTGCACACTTGAAACAGTGTATAGCAACATCAGTGGCAGGATTCAGCTGGTTTGCACCACTTCGGCAGAACTGGAAGCTAATTTTTTGTTGGCTAAGCCTAGAATGGACTTCCAGAAATGGCATCCACACAGAGAACCAGTCATTCACATATTTGAATCCCACCACTGAGCAACATCCTACGTTAGAGCTTGCTCCTAGGTGTCTGTATTTGTTGTCCCAAGAATGAAAATTGCTCTTTCCTGAAGAAACAGTCATACATTTCTCATCCTTCTTCCCTACTTAGTCTTTTAGGTTTTCTCCTTGTAGAATTATCATTTAGATATCATAAGATTTCTTTTCATCCACAAACTCCAGAATGGCTCAGTGGGATGTCTTAGGCCCCACAGTGAGACTTTTTAATACTGGCCATTTTCCTAAATTTGCTGAATTCTCTGCCTTTCTGTGTGGCCTCTCATGTCATGAAGAAAAATCCAGCTTCTTTCCCCATCTAAGTGAAATAAAACAAAACAGCATAAAATAAGATCTATGAACCCAGATAATGAAATTTACCATTCCGCAGTTTGGGTAATGGAGGTTATGCTAGTTGCACGCTTCTTACAAATTATAGCTAAGGCCTCTTCACCTTCCTAGAGCTTTGATGAAACATCCCATTGCTCTGCTAGCTAAGCCTGAAGTCTTACCTTGACCTTCTGGGCAAGGCTGTGGAGCAACCCAACCCTGTCCATTGAGCTGGCTATTGATTTATCTCCTGCCAACGTGTGACTGACCCAGAAAGGAACATACATAGTCTAAAGTTATCAGCTGGGTTGATCATTACCTGGTTGGTGTTATAAGTGAGCATTTTCAAACCTGGACTCCAAAAGTCTAGGCTGCTCCCTTGTTGTTGTTGTTGTTTGTTCTTCTAGGCCAGGTGTTGTGACTCAGGGCCAGCCTGTGGTTTCAGCAGCCGGCTCAGATGTGTCGGATGACTCAGATGAGGGGGAGGAGGACCGTGTGGGAGACGAACCGGTTGATGATGGCGTGGAGGCTTGGCAGAGTTCCCAGCCGGGGCCCTCTTCTCAGCTGCGTGAGCCCGATAGTGCGGAAGATGATGACCCACAGCTGGCCCTGTTCAAGGACGCCCGACGCAGGAGGCAGTCGAGCAGGAACAAACAAAGAAAGAATGTGGGACTCCTCGGGAGGAGGCACAGGGAGACCACGCCCTGAGCTCTCTATAAAAGGAGTGTTTGGGGAGGGGCTGGTTGCTGAAAGCAACTTTTCCGCTTGAGAAGACAAGCTCTAGTGTTTTTGTTAACTGCGTAATTAAATCTTGGCAGAAACCTTTTAGCCTTGGACGCTCTCCAGTCTCTTCTTTTGAATAGGGGTTTGCTAGAAGAGGGCTGGTTCAGAACACCAGGGGTGTCAAACTGCTGGTCCACAGGCCGGATGCGTCATGGCGAAACCGCACCCCACCTTTGCTGGCAATGGCAAAAAAGTCACGTTACGTTGCGACACGTCATGTGATGTTGTGAATTTGACACCCCTGTTCTAGGCCAACTTCTGATAACTATATGGGAAGGTCCATACAATTTTCTTGGTAATATATATATATTTTGGAATTAGTTCATGATTGTTCTTTTTCCTAGGGCTGATAAAGAGGAACTGGAGCCAAATCTCCTAGGTTACTTTGTGTCTAAGACAGAACCATAATTCATAGTTTCCCAATGTTTCCCAATGATCTATCCCAGTGTATTTACCTATTACACTTAACTAGTTCTCAAGTATGTGAGCAATATCTAATTAAAGCGGAAGAGCTTCTGTCCAATGATGGCAAATCTCAGCAATCTTTCTTCCTGAAGGAAGACTTACAATTACAGAGGAAAATTATTTTCTATCCTCTCAAGAAAGATTGCCAAACCTTTTAGCTAACTAGCAATGTCACACAATTTGCCTTTGACTAATATATTTTTGATGTTCAAAAATTAATCTTTTGCTATAACCAAAGTACTGATAGAAATTGAGATGCTAAATTGCCACCCCTTTTTTTTTACAGTTTTAGGAGGAATGGGACAACAGAGTGACTGACCCAGATTGCATCCTGCAACAGAGTGATTTATCACAAGTAATAAACTTCGATAACCAAAAACGTACAGGGCTGAAAATTCCCTGTTTGTATCTTCTATGTTTTTTTTAATGACCTTTGCATCAGGGCGACTGAATGGAGCTGAGCATTTACTGGCTGGATGCCCTTCCTGATGCCCATGTAGAGTTCACAGCAGATATTTTCCTTTTGCATCCAAAGAGAGAAATATCTGCAACTACCTAGGATCAAACTCACAGTCTCCTGATTGTGAGGTGAGCGAGCCACCTCTATGCCACCATGCCACTCTGCATATTTTATGATTAGAAGGTGTGTTGTTATGATCTTGGAAGCTGACTTGTTTGTTTGGAGTATCTTCAGTTTCTCACTTATTTCTTTTAAGGAAAAAAAGGGAAAGAAAATATGGATGGTAAAAACCTAGAAAACCTGAAGACATTGTGGGAGCCATGTTGCCAACTTCTGCTTTAGAGGACACAGCTTACAGCAGTTAAATGGGGTGGAAATTAGGATTGCATTCGGTCTGGTAACAGTTTGTGAGGTCCTGACAGCCACTTGAGAAAGCATTTTAACATAGCCTGAGGACCCAATCCCAGAAAATCTTGCTTGCTTACTGGCTCCTTCCCTCTGGATCAAACCATAACAAAATACGGGTAATCTACATATGACCAAAATTAAACCCAAAATTTCTAAGCAAGACAGCCACAGTCTGTCTTGCCACAATCATTAGGAGAATCACTTCAGCTGTTAAGTTAGTAACACGGTGGTTAAGTAACTCTGGCTTCCATCATTGACTTTGCTTCTCAGAAGGTCAGAAAAGATGATCACATGACCCCTGGGATGCTGCAACCGTCACAAGTACATGCCAGTTGCCAAGCATCCAAATTCTGATCACATGATCACAGGGATGCTGCAATGGTCGTAAGTTTGAAAAACAGTCATAATCAATTTCTTCATTGCTCTTGTAATGCCAAACGGTCACTAAACAAATGATTATAAGTTGAGGACTATCTGTACAGAGCTGAGAGCCAGTCCATCCCAGGGTGGAATATCCAAGATTTTTTTTTTCTTTGCCCAAAGAGGTACTAGCCAGCCCTGCCACCTGTGTTGGTGGGGAAAAAAAAGGCTTCAGCTTTCAATCTCCAGCTTAAGACTGATTCCAAACAGCAAAGCCTCCTGTCCACTCAAAAACTATACGGGAGGAAGAGAGGGAAGGTCATCTAATAGCTATAAATGACTCTCAAAATATAAGGGACATACTTGGATGGCTTTAATGCCAGCAACAAAAATCTCATATATCTCCCAGCTTGGGATTCTTAGTGGTTTTATTATTTTTATAGCTAATAGAGGTAGATTTAGTGTGGTGGCTGAGCATTTATCCCAACCATTCTTCAGTTTAACGGGGAAGAAAAATATTTTAATCTTTTTTTCCAGGACAAAATAAATTCTCATGAGTGAAGTAGAGAGTAGTCTTCTTTACTTAGGAAGTGGTTTAGGGGCCCATGAGGGTGTCATGGTCTTTCGTAACCCCATTTCTCTAAAGATCCGTGGCTTCACTGGTTTCTCACATACAGAAGTATCTACAAAAGGAATGACAGGCAAGATGAGAGTGGCAATATCACAGTTGAAACCCCACTCCCTTTGGACTTGCATCAATATTGCATGCATCCATACAGGGCTTGTGTTATGATGTTACAATTGACATCTTATCTGCCCCCCCTCCCCGAGGATGCTGCTGTTCCCACCAGTGTAGGAAGCTTCTCCAATGACTTTTAAGATCCAGAAAGTTACCCAAGGAGAAGAGATTGATTTAGCCACAAATAAATATCTTGAAAACAGACAACTGGATATAATACTAAAACAGTGCTTGTGTACCTATGAAACGTATGTCAAAGTTGACATGCCATATTGTGGGTGATACATCAACAACCAATGCCAATTACTCTCAAAAGCAGGCCCCGTTCTCACATGATTTTCAGAGGCAGTGGAGGGCATGGAAGAATGGGGTGTGTTCTTGTGTGGTAACTGGAAGTTGTGTTGAGTTGTGCTCTAGCATGGTCTCTGGAGCCTCCCAAGATTGTGTAAGAATGGAGAATGCTTTCGTATGATTTTTGGAGGCTGCAGAATAGCATTCTCTGAAGCCATCTCTACTTCAGGCTACCAAGTGCCCATTGTTCAGGATGGCTTAAATGGGAAGAAGAGAGTTAGAGAATTGTAGGTGTTGTTGAAGGAAAAATTTTCATCAGGGTCCAGTCCAAGCTGGGAATAAACAACATGGCGACTGCTCTAGAAAGAAGGTTGTAGTTGATTGAAGAGGAGAGCCAGACAGAAAGATGGCTCTGGAAGAAAAGAGAGATCACATGTAGTAGGGAGTGGGTTTTTATACCCTCTCGGGCTTTTCTTTGGAGTTGTTTCCTGTTCCTGTTTGAGGCTTTGTATTCCCTGTGTCGTGTACTTTGACCTGAGTCTGAGTGTGCCCCTTTGGCATCTGGGGGTTAATCCTATTATGTCCTGTCCTACAGTTTGGGTGGGTGTCTTTGTCTTCCTAAGCTTCTAGCTGGAGGGCTCCAATCTTCCTGAATGGATTATTACATCTGCATTTCTACAGAGCTGGTTTCTGCTTGGGGGAGGGAGACTTGGGGCTGTTAAGAAAAACTGGGCATGCTTTTCTGCCTCTTTAAGATCCTATGAGGAAATATAATATTCTGCCCTTTTAATATTTCCTTCTCGGGGGGGGGCAGGGGCTGACTTCCTACAGTGTGTTTGTGTGACATACCATTAGAGTCAAGTTAGGCATGTTCTGAATGATGGCAAGCCAAGTCCCAAAAGTTCACCATCACTGTAGTGTATTAATTGTAGATCTCTCTCTCTCTCTCTCTCTCTCCTCTCTCATCTCTCTCTCTCTCTCTCTCTCTCTCTCTCTCTCTCTCTCTGACCTTTTTTAAAACAAAATGAAGAGAACTGTTTAGGAATTATTTTTCTCCATCTGTTTTTTCTCCCTCCCTTTTTCTGCTCTTTTAATGAATTAGTAAAGCTGGCAGGAAGGTCTTGCCTTACTTGAGAACTCATATTTGCCCGAACAAGCAGGGCCCCGTGAAGAAGCTGCAGTAAAGAAGAATGACTACTGTTGGCTTTTTCAGCCTGATAAGGCTTTTTCAACATCCTGCAGTCCAGATTCTGCTCTGAATGTCCCTTTGTACTGGAGAGTTCATATATTACCTTGAAGAAAGCGAGAGCATTTTATATATTATGATAATCCAAGTATGGCCTGGCTGTTCATTAGACGTGGTTAGGACTCAATTTCCCCTTCCTTCGACAAATACGCTATGAAAAAGGAACGCTTGTATTTATCTAGCCCTGGCAGCAGCTCTCAGCTCAGCTGAAGGTAATGGAAGAAAATTGGTCCCAGGAGTCCAGCTATGTGTTGCTCTTGAGTAAGGGGAGAAAGAGAGCAGGTAAATTGCATTCATTAGGCAAGACAGTTGCAATTCATGTTAAACTGGAAGCTGGGAAGAAGCAAGGGTTGGAGCCAGGGGGAAGATAGAGGAAGCTGAGAACAGATCTCTCAGGAGGGGAGAAATGGTTACTCCAGTATGATAGTTGATTTCCATATTTATTGGATTTCTTCAGGCTTTGATTGGGGGATGGGATTCAGGGGGAGGCTGGCCTCAGAAGCCCAGGAAAGTGCTCTTTTTCAGAAGCTGCAGATCAGAAAGTCTTTATTAAGAGATGCATTTAAGGATTTATTTTTTTTCCAACGATGCCCTCTGTAAGTTCAATAAACCTAGTTGATGGACCAGCAAATGACAGTTTGTTTAACGCAACCTCCCTGAATCAATCACAATTGGCTGAACTCACACAACATGCTAAACCAGCCATGTCAGTCTCATTCTCTTAGCAAAAGAATGGAGTTCAACTCCTTGAAATTTTGGCTGGTGCAGGCATTGTGGGGTTGGCGAGGTCCCCAGATCAGGGAAAATTGTGTCAAGCCATACTATATAGGCTGGGTTCATAAGGCAAATCCAAACAGAGAACATTAAAACCAGGCAATATCTTTCAAGGCTGGCTTTTCAAAAAGAAGAAAGAAGAAATCTTATGCTCAATCAATCCTCTTAGGTTGCAATTCAACAGGGATTTACTTGGGAATAAGTGCCATTGGAATTTAATGGAAAATACTTCTGAACAGATGTGTGAAAGATATTGCAGGTATATAGTGGTATATATATATATATATATATATATATATATAATATATATATATATATATATATATATATATATATATATATGTGTGTGTGTGTGTGTGTGTGTGTGTGTGTGTGTGTGTGTGTGTGTGTCTCTGTGTGTGTGTGTGTGTGTGTGTAAATTTTTGGATTGCTAACAAAGAATTAAAGGGAGACTGATATGCATTTCAAACTTATTTGTTCTCATTAGTCAGCAACAAATAAGTCTGAAATGCATATCAGTCTCCCTTTAATTCTTTGTTAGCAATCCAAAAGATTTACACAAATATGAGCAGTCACTACTGTGACCACTGCCTGTGGATGGCCTTCGGTAAGGCTGAAACAGGAAATAAGATTTGTCCCCATGTTTGGGGCCTAGCAAGGTAATCTAAATACTTAACAAACATTATATATATATATTTTATCTATCTATCTATCTATCTATCTATCTATCTATCTATCTATCTATCTATCTATCTAGATGATAGATAGATATAGATATAGATATAGATATACTGTAGATAGATAGATATAGATATAGATAATAGTATAGATATATAGATATATAGATATATAGATATATAGATATATAGATATATACATAGATATATACAGGCTTTTTTTTCCTCATAAGAACGCTCAGAACGGAGTTCTGGCACTTTTTGGGATGGAACCTTGTAGGGTAGGCAAGGCGGGTTGTATGACATGTTGTGAGTTCTGGCACCTTTTTCTTTTACAAAAAAAGCACTGGATATATAGATATAGATATGGATATCCATTCAGGGGACCCTTTCAAGCTTTGTGTGACACAACATCCTTTTCATTTTTCGAAACTTCATTGGTGTTGAGTGTCAAAATGCATTTCCTTGGAAAGATCTCCCAATCAGATCAGACCAATCAGATTAGAGCTGAATTTTTTTACAGCAGAGACTTCTTCAAAGAGAAGGGGATCTATTATTACTCAATAAACCACCTTCATTTGGGGATCCATCATAACTTTGAACCTGTTCTCCTCCTCCTCCCTTTCCTCTTTTTTTATTTGGCAGATTAAATGCTTCCTAATAACATTATTATTTAAAAATAG